>NC_090333.1:84724366-84726866 GCF_035084215.1 Heptranchias perlo | reverse complement strand
CGATCGTTCCCTCTCTCACGCGCTCTCTCTCTCTCAGTCCGATCGTTCCCTCTTTCAATCTCTCTCCCTCTCTCAGTCCGATCGTTCCCTCTCTCACACTCTCTCTCTCTCTCTCTCAATCTCTCTCTCTCTCTCAGTCCGATCGATCCCTCTCTCACTCTCTCTCTCTCGCTCTCAGTCCGATCGTTCCCTCTCTCACACTCTCTCTCTCTCTCTCTCTCAGTCCGATCGTTCCCTCTCACTCTCTCTCTCAGTCCGATCGTTCCCTCTCTCACACTCTCTCTCTCTCTCTCAGTCCGATCGTTCCATCTCTCACTCTCTCTCTCTCTCTCAGTCCGATCGTTCCCTCTCACACTCTCTCTCTCTCTCTCAGTCCGATCGATCCCTCTCTCACACTCTCTCTCTCTCTCTCTCTCAGTCCGATCGTTCCCTCTCTCTCTCTCTCCCTCAGTCCGATCGTTCCCTCTCTCACGCTCTCTCTCTCTCTCTCTCTCAGTCCGATCGTTCCCTCTCTCTCGCTCTCTCTCAGTCCGATCGTTCCCTCTCTCACGCTCTCTCTCTCTCTAACTCTCAGTCCGATCGTTCCCTCTCTCACACTCTCTCTCTCTCTGTCCGATCGTTCCCTCTCTCTCTCTCTCTCTCTCTCAGTCCGATCGTTCCCTCTCTCACACACTCTCTCTCTCTCTCTCTCAGTCCGATCGTTCCCTTGCTCAAGCTCTCTCTCTCTCTCAGTCCGATCGTTCCTCTCTCTCTCTCTCTCTCAGTCCGATCCTTCCCTCTCTCACACTCTCTCTCTCTCTCAGTCCGATCGTTCCCTCTCTCACTCTCTCTCTCTCTCTCTCAGTCCGATCGTTCCCTCTCTCATGCTCTCTCTCTCTCGAGTCCGATCGTTCCCTCTCTCACAATCTCTCTCTCTCTCTCTCAGTCCGATCGTTCCCTCTCTCACACTCTCTCCCTCTCTCAGTCCGATCGTTCCTCTCTCTCTCTCTCTGTCCGTTCGATCCCTCTCTCACACTCTCTCTCTCAATCCGATCGTTCCCTCTCTCACTCTCTCTCTCTCTCTCAGTCCGATCGTTCCCTCTCTCACTCTCTCTCTTCTCTCTCAGTCCGATCGTTCCCTCTCTCACACTCTCTCTCTCTCTGTCCGATCGATCCCTCTCTCACGCTCTCTCTCTCTCTCTCTCTCTCAGTCCGATCGTTCCCTCTCTCACGCTCTCTCTCTCTCTCTTCAGTCCGATCGTTCCCTCTCTCACACTCTCTCTCTCTCTCAGTCCGATCGTTCCCCTCTCTCACGCTCTCTCTCTCTCTCTCTCTCAGTCCGATCGTTCCCTCTCTCACTCCCTCTCTCTCTCAGTCCGATCGTTCCCTCTCTCACACTCTCTCTCTCTCTCAGTCCGATCGTTCCCTCTCTCTCACTCTCTCTCTCTCTCTCTCAGTCCGATCGTTCCCTCTCTCTCTCTCTCTCTCTCTCTCAGTCCGATCGTTCCCTCTCTCTCTCTCTCTCTCAGTCCGATCGATCCCCTCTCTCACACTCTCTCTCTCTCTCTCTCTCAGTCCGATCGTTCCCTCTCTCTCTCTCTCCCTCAGTCCGATCGTTCCCTCTCTCACGCTCTCTCTCTCTCTCTCTCTCTCAGTCGATCGTCCGATCGTTCCCTCTCTCACACTCTCTCTCTTTCTCTCTCAGTCCGATCGTTCCCTCTCTCTCTCTCTCTCTCAGTCCGATCGTTCCCTCTCTCTCTCTCTCTCTCAGTCCGATCGTTCCCTCTCTCACGCTCTCTCTCTCTCTCTCTCAGTCCGATCGTTCCCCTCTCTCTCGCTCTCTCTCAGTCCGATCGTTCCCTCTCTCACGCTCTCTCTCTCTCTAACTCTCAGTCCGATCGTTCCCTCTCTCTCTCTCTCTCTCTCTCAGTCCGATCCTTCCCTCTCTCACACTCTCTCTCTCTCTCAGTCCGATCGTTCCCTCTCTCACTCTCTCTCTCTCTCTCTCAGTCCGATCGTTCCCTCTCTCACGCTCTCTCTCTCTCAGTCCGATCGTTCCCTCTCTCTCACAATCTCTCTCCTCTCTCTCTCTCAGTCCGATCGTTCCCTCTCTCACACTCTCTCCTCTCTCTCAGTCGATCGTTCCCTCTCTCTCTCTCTCTGTCCGTTCGAATCCCTCTCTCACACTCTCTCTCTCAATCCGATCGTTCCCTCTCTCACTCTCTCTCTCTCTCTCAGTCCGATCGTTCCCTCTCTCACTCTCTCTCTCTCTCTCAGTCCGATCGTTCCCTCTCTCACACTCTCTCTCTCTCTGTCCGATCGATCCCTCTCTCACGCTCTCTCTCTCTCTCTCTCAGTCCGATCGTTCCCTCTCTCACGCTCTCTCTCTCTCTCTCTCAGTCCGATCGTTCCCTCTCTCACACTCTCTCTCTCTCTCAGTCCGATCGTTCCCTCTCTCACGCTCTCTCTCTCTCTCTCTCTCAGTCCGATCGTTCCCTCTCTCACTCTCTCTCTCCCTCTA
>NC_090333.1:84530806-84724166 GCF_035084215.1 Heptranchias perlo | reverse complement strand
TTTCCGGGGGGGGGGGGGGGTCTGTGTTTCCCGGGGGGGGGTCTGTGTTTCCGGGGGGGGGGGGGGGTCTGTGTGTTTCCCAGGGGGGGGGTCTGGTTTCCCGGGGGGGGGTCTGTGTTTCCCGGGGGGGGGGTCTGTGTTTCCCGGGGGGGGGGTCGTCTGTGTTTCCCGGGGGGGGGTCTGTGTTTCCCGGGGGGGGGGGTCTGTGTTTCCCGGGGGGGGGGTCTGTGTTTCCCGGGAGGGTCTGTGTTTCCCGGGGGGGGGGGGTCAGGTGTTTCCCGGGGGGGGGGGGGGTCTGTGTTTCCTGGGGGGGGGTCTGTGTTTCCCGGGGGGGGGGGTCTGTGTTTCCCGGGGGGGGGGGTCTGTGTTTCCCGGGGGGGGGGGGTCTGTGATTCCGGGGGGGGGGGTCTGTGTTCGGGGGGGGGGTCTGTGTTCGGGGGGGGGGTCTGTGTTTCCCGGGGGGGGGGGGTCTGTGTTTCCCGGGGGGGGGGTCTGTGTTTCCCGGGGGGGGGGTCTGTGTTTCCCGGGGGGGGGGGGGGTCTGTGTTTCCCGGGGGGGGGGGGTCTGTGTTTCCGGGGGGGGGGGGGTCTGTGTTTCCCGGGGGGGGGTCTGTGTTTCCCGGGGGGGGGGGGTCTGTGTTTCCCGGGGGGGGGGGTCTGTGTTTCCCGGGGGGGGGTCTGTGTTTCCCGGGGGGGGGGGTCTGTGTTTCCGGGGGGGGTCTGTGTTTCCGGGGGGGGTCTGTGTTTCCCGGGGGTCTGTGTTTCCGGGGGGGGTCTGTGTTTCCCGGGGGGGGGGGGTCTGTGTTTCCCGGGGGGGGGGGGTCTGTGTTTCCCGGGGGGGGGGGGTCTGTGTTTCCGGGGGGGGGGGTCTGTGTTTCCCGGGGGGGGGGGGTCTGTGTTTCCCGGGGGGGGGGGGTCTGTGTTTCCCGGGGGGGGGGGGGTCTGTGTTTCCCGGGGGGGGGGTCTGTGTTTCCCGGGGGGGGGGGTCTGTGTTTTCCCGGGGGGGGGGGGTCTGTGTTTCCCGGGGGGGGGGTCTGTGTTTCCCGGGGGGGGGGGTCTGTGTTTCCCGGGGGGGGGGGGTCTGTGTTTCCCGGGGGGGGGGGTCTGTGTTTCCCGGGGGGGGGGGGTCTGTGTTTCCCGGGGGGGGGGGGGTCTGTGTTTCCCGGGGGGGGGGTTGTGTTTCCCGGGGGGGGGGGGGGTCTGTGTTTCCCGGGGGGGGGGGGTCTGTGTTTCCCGGGGGGGGGGGGGGTCTGTGTTTCCCGGGGGGGGGGGGTCTGTGTTTCCCGGGGGGGGGGGTCCTGTGTTTCCCGGGGGGGGGGGGGGGTCTGTGTTTCCCGGGGGGGGGGGTCTGTGTTTCCCGGGGGGGGGGGGGTCTGTGTTCCCGGGGGGGGGGGTCTGTGTTTCCGGGGGGGGGTCTGTGTTTCCCGGGGGGGGGGGTCTGTGTTTCCCGGGGGGGGGGGTCTGTGTTTCCCGGGGGGGGGGTCTGTGTTTCCCGGGGGGGGGGGTCTGTGTTTCCCGGGGGGGGGGGGGTCTGTGTTTCCCGGGGGGGGGGGGTCTGTGTTTCCCGGGGGGGGGGGGTTCTGTGTTTCCCGGGGGGGGGGTCTGTGTTTCCCGGGGGGGGGGTCTGTGTTTCCCGGGGGGGGTCTGTGTTTCCCGGGGGGGGGTCTGTGTTTCCCGGGGGGGGGTCGGCTGTTCCCGGGGGGTCTGTGTTTCCCGGGGGGGGGATCTGTGTTTCCCGGGGGGCGGGGGGGGTCTGTGTTTCCCGGGGGGGGGGGGTCTGTGTTTCCCGGGGGGGGGTCTGTGTTTCCCGGGGGGGGGGGGTCTGTGTTTCCCGGGGGGGGGGGGGGGTCTGTGTTTCCCGGGGGGGGGGGGTCTGTGTTTCCCGGGGGGGGGGGTCTGTGTTTCCCGGGGGGGGGGGTCTGTGTTTCCCGGGGGGGGGGGGGGTCTGTGTTTCCCGGGGGGGGGGGGGGGTCTGTGTTTCCCGGGGGGGGGGGTCTGTGTTTCCCGGGGGGGGGGGTCTGTGTTTCCCGGGGGGGGGGGGGGGGTCTGTGTTTCCGGGGGGGGGGTCTGTGTTTCCCGGGGGGGGGGGGTCTGTGTTTCCCGGGGGGGGGGGTCTGTGTTTCCCGGGGGGGGGGGGTCTGTGTTTCCCGGGGGGGGGTCTGTGTTTCCCGGGGGGGGGGGTCTGTGTTTCCCGGGGGGGGGGGGTCTGTGTTTCCCGGGGGGGGGGGGTCTGTGTTTCCCGGGGGGGGGGTCTGTGTTTCCCGGGGGGGGGGGGGTCTGTGTTTCCCGGGGGGGGGGGGGGGTCTGTGTTTCCCGGGGGGGGGGGGGTCTGTGTTTCCCGGGGGGGGGGGGGTCTGTGTTTCCCGGGGGGGGGGGGGTCTGTGTTTCCCGGGGGGGGGGGGTCTGTGTTTCCCGGGGGGGGGGGTCTGTGTTTCCCGGGGGGGGGGGGGTCTGTGTTTCCCGGGGGGGGGGTTTGTGTTTCCCGGGGGGGGGGGGGTCTGTGTTTCCCGGGGGGGGGGGGGTCTGTGTTTCCCGGGGGGGGGGGGGGTCTGTGTTTCCCGGGGGGGGGGGGGGTCTGTGTTTCCCGGGGGGGGGGGGTCTGTGTTTCCCGGGGGGGGGTCTGTGTTTCCCGGGGGGGGGGGGGTCTGTGTTTCCCGGGGGGGGGGGGTCTGTGTTTCCCGGGGGGGGGGGGTCTGTGTTTCCCGGGGGGGGGGGGGGGGTCTGTGTTTCCCGGGGGGGGGGTCTGTGTTTCCCGGGGGGGGGGGTCTGTGTTTCCCGGGGGGGGGGGGTCTGTGTTTCCGGGGGGGGGGGGGGGGTCTGTGTTTCCCGGGGGGGGGTCTGTGTTTCCCGGGGGGGGGGGTCTGTGTTTCCCGGGGGGGGGGGGTCTGTGTTTCCGGGGGGGGGGGTCTGTGTTTCCCGGGGGGGGGGGGGTCTTTGTTTCCCGGGGGGGGGTCTGTGTTTCCCGGGGGGGGGTCTGTGTTTCCCGGGGGGGGGGGGTCTGTGTTTCCCGGGGGGGGGGTCTGTGTTTCCCGGGGGGGGGGGGTCTGTGTTTCCCGGGGGGGGGGGGGTCTGTGTTTCCCGGGGGGGGGGGGTCTGTGTTTCCCGGGGGGGGGGGTCTGTGTTTCTGTGTCCGGGTCAGCGGCTGACGGTTCCCAGGTGGCGCTGCGGCAGTGACCGGGGGCGGCGGCAGAGAGAGCGGAGCGGCCGGGACCGGGTGGTGAAACCGGGGCCGCGGGGAGACGGAGCAGCCGAGCGGCGGGGACCCGGCTCCAGGCACGGCCGAAACCAGACTCCGGGGCCCGGCTCCAGGACCGACCCGGACTCCGTGGCCCGGCTCCCGGACCGACCCGGACTCCGTGGCCCGGCTCCAGGACAGACCCGGACTCCGGGGCCCGGCTCCCGGCTCCAGGCCCGGCCGGAGCGCGGTGATCAGGCGGAGGGTGGAGGGGGACTCAGGTGAAGGCCGAGCCGCCGACAGAGCGCCCGGTAACCAGGCAACGTGGCCCCTGCCGGCCGGGGCGCCAGCTGTCCGGGCCGAGCCGAGCCGGGCCCTGGGCTGTGGGAGCTCCCCGGGCCGGACGGTGTTCAGTCTCCCCATTGGTGTTTGTACCACAGCCCGTCTCAGGGCGGCTGTATCGGAGGAGAGAGAGATTTCAATCCTTCCTTCACCTGAGGTGCTCGGGTTCAAATCTCCCCTCAATCAGAGGGAGCTTTACTCTGTATCTAACCCGTGCTGTACCTGCCTGGGAGTGTTTGATGGGACAGTGTAGAGGGAGCTTTACTCTGTATCTAACCCTGTACCTGCCCTGGGAGTGTTTGATGGGACAGTGTAGAGGGAGCTTTACTCTGTATCTAACCCTGTACCTGCCCTGGGAGTGTTTGATGGGACAGTGTAGAGGGAGCTTTACTCTGTATCTAACCCGTGCTGGACCTGCCCTGGGAGTGTTTGATGGGACAGTGTAGAGGGAGCTTTACTCTGTATCTAACCCGTGCTGTACCTGCCCTGGGAGTGTTTGATGGGACAGTGTAGAGGGAGCTTTACTCTGTATCTAACCCTGTACCTGCCCTGGGAGTGTTTGACCGGACAGTGTAGAGGGAGCTTTACTCTGTATCTAACCCGTGCTGTACCTGCCCTGGGAGTGTTTGATGGGACAGTGTTGAGGGAGCTTTACTCTGTATCTAACCCGTGCTGTACCTGCCCTGGGAGTGTTTGATGGGACAGTGTAGAGGGAGCTTTACTCTGTATCTAACCCTGTACCTGCCCTGGGAGTGTTTGATGGGACAGTGTAGAGGGAGCTTTACTCTGTATCTAACCCGTGCTGTACCTGCCCTGGGAGTGTTTGATGGGACAGTGTAGAGGGAGCTTTACTCTGTATCTAACCCATGCTGTACCTGCCCTGGGAGTGTTTGATGGGACAGTGTAGAGGGAGCTTTACTCTGTATCTAACCCGTGCTGTACCTGTCCTGGGAGTGTTTGATGGGACAGTGTAGAGGGAGCTTTACTCTGTATCTAACCCGTGCTGTACCTGCCCTGGGAGTGTTTGATGGGACAGTGTAGAGGGAGCTTTACTCTGTATCTAACCCTGTACCTGCCCTGGGAGTGTTTGATGGGACAGTGTAGAGGGAGCTTTACTCTGTATCCAACCCGTGCTGTACCTGCCCTGGGAGTGTTTGATGGGACAGTGTAGAGGGAGCTTTACTCTGTATCTAACCCTGTACCTGCCCTGGGAGTGTTTGACCGGACAGTGTAGAGGGAGCTTTACTCTGTATCTAACCCGTGCTGTACCTGCCCTGGGAGTGTTTGATGGGACAGTGTTGAGGGAGCTTTACTCTGTATCTAACCCGTGCTGTACCTGCCCTGGGAGTGTTTGATGGGACAGTGTAGAGGGAGCTTTACTCTGTATCTAACCCTGTACCTGCCCTGGGAGTGTTTGATGGGACAGTGAAGAGGGAGCTTTACTCTGTATCTAACCCGTGCTGTACCTGCCCTGGGAGTGTTTGATGGGACAGTGTAGAGGGAGCTTTACTCTGTATCTAACCCATGCTGTACCTGCCCTGGGAGTGTTTGATGGGACAGTGTAGAGGGAGCTTTACTCTGTATCTAACCCGTGCTGTACCTGTCCTGGGAGTGTTTGATGGGACAGTGTAGAGGGAGCTTTACTCTGTATCTAACCCGTGCTGTACCTGTCCTGGGAGTGTTTGATGGGACAGTGTAGAGGGAGCTTTACTCTGTATCTAACCCTGTACCTGCCCTGGGAGTGTTTGATGGGACAGTGTAGAGGGAGCTTTACTCTGTATCTAACCCTGTACCTGCCCTGGGAGTGTTTGATGGGACAGTGTAGAGGGAGCTTTACTCTGTATCTAACCTGTGCTGTACCTGCCCTAGGAGTGTTTGATGGGACAGTGTAGAGGGAGCTTTACTCTGTATCTAACCCTGTACCTGCCCTGGGAGTGTTTGATGGGACAGTGTAGAGGGAGCTTTACTCTGTATCTAACCCTGTACCTGCCCTGGGAGTGTTTGATGGGACAGTGTAGAGGGAGCTTTACTCTGTATCCAACCCGTGCTGTACCTGCCCTGGGAGTGTTTGATGGGACAGTGTAGAGGGAGCTTTACTCTGTATCTAACCCTGTACCTGCCCTGGGAGTGTTTGACCGGACAGTGTAGAGGGAGCTTTACTCTGTATCTAACCCGTGCTGTACCTGCCCTGGGAGTGTTTGATGGGACAGTGTTGAGGGAGCTTTACTCTGTATCTAACCCGTGCTGTACCTGCCCTGGGAGTGTTTGATGGGACAGTGTAGAGGGAGCTTTACTCTGTATCTAACCCTGTACCTGCCCTGGGAGTGTTTGATGGGACAGTGTAGAGGGAGCTTTACTCTGTATCTAACCCGTGCTGTACCTGCCCTGGGAGTGTTTGATGGGACAGTGTAGAGGGAGCTTTACTCTGTATCTAACCCTGTACCTGCCCTGGGAGTGTTTGACGGGACAGTGTAGAGGGAGCTTTACTCTGTATCTAACCCGTGCTGTACCTGCCCTGGGAATGTTTGATGGGACAGTGTAGAGGGAGCTTTACTCTGTATCTAACCCGTGCTGTACCTGCCCTGGGAGTGTTTGATGGGACAGTGTAGAGGGAGCTTTACTCTGTATCTAACCCATGCTGTACCTGCCCTGGGAGTGTTTGATGGGACAGTGTAGAGGGAGCTTTACTCTGTATCTAACCCGTGCTGTACCTGTCCTGGGAGTGTTTGATGGGACAGTGTAGAGGGAGCTTTACTCTGTATCTAACCCGTGCTGTACCTGTCCTGGGAGTGTTTGATGGGACAGTGTAGAGGGAGCTTTACTCTGTATCTAACCCGTGCTGGACCTGCCCTGGGAGTGTTTGATGGGACAGTGTAGAGGGAGCTTTACTCTGTATCTAACCCTGTACCTGCCCTGGGAGTGTTTGATGGGACAGTGTAGAGGGAGCTTTACTCTGTATCTAACCCGTGCTGTACCTGTCCTGGGAGTGTTTGATGGGACAGTGTAGAGGGAGCTTTACTCTGTATCTAACCCTGTACCTGCCCTGGGAGTGTTTGATGGGAGAGTGTAGAGGGAGCTTTACTCTGTATCTAACCTGTGCTGTACCTGTCCTGGGAGTGTTTGATGGGACAGTGTAGAGGGAGCTTTACTCTGTATCTAACCCTGTACCTGCCCTGGGAGTGTTTGATGGGAGAGTGTAGAGGGAGCTTTACTCTGTATCTAACCTGTGCTGTACCTGCCCTGGGAGTGTTTGATGGGACAGTGTAGAGGGAGCTTTACTCTGTATCTAACCTGTGCTGTACCTGTCCTGGGAGTGTTTGATGGGACAGTGTAGAGGGAGCTTTACTCTGTATCTAACCCGTGCTGTACCTGCCCTGGGAGTGTTTGATGGGACAGTGTAGATGGAGCTTTACTCTGTATCTAACCCGTGCTGTACCTGCCCTGGGAGTGTTTGATGGGACAGTGTAGAGGGAGCTTTACTCTGTATCTAACCCGTGCTGTACCTGCCCTGGGAGTGTTTGATGAGACAGTGTAGAGGGAGCTTTACTCTGTATCTAACCCGTGCTGTACCTGCCCTGGGAGTGTTTGATGGGACAGTGTAGAGGGAGCTTTACTCTGTATCTAACCCGTGCTGTACCTGCCCTGGGAGTGTTTGATGGGACAGTGTAGAGGGAGCTTTACTCTGTATCTAACCCGTGCTGTACCTGCCCTGGGAGTGTTTGATGGGACAGTGTAGAGGGAGCTTTACCCTGTATCTAACCCGTGCTGTACCTGCCCTGGGAGTGTTTGATGAGACAGTGTCGAGGGAACTATATTTGACTGCAATCGTGTGATTCCTTCTCATCCTTCTCGACCTGACTGTAGCCTTTGATACGGTTGACCACATAATCCTCCTCCAACGCTTCTCCTCCGTTGTCCAGATGACTTGGAACTGCCCTCGCCTGGTTGGCGATGTACCTATGGGTGGGGGCCTCTGTGTACCTGAGGGGGGCGAGCACCTTGCACCTGGAAGTGGGGGCTTTGAATACGTAAGAGATGAGGAGTTTGTACACCTGAGGAAAGGGACCGTGCAACCAGGGGAAGGAGGCAGTGTATAACTGGATGTGGTGGCTATGTACCAATGGGGCTGTGCTTATCGGAATGTAAAGCTGTGCGCTCCAGGGGAGAGTGCCTGTGTACCTCAATGAGGGGCTTGCATATACCTGGCTCGGAGCACTCTCTAGCTGCAGGGCAGGGGGGCTGGTGGCTTATTATACCAGGATTAGTGGCTGTGCACCCTGGAAGTGGGGAGGTGGAGTGGGGAGAAACAGACTGTGCTCGCTCTTGCCTGGTTCCATTCCTATCTACCCAGTCATAGCCAGAGAATCACCTGCAATAGCTTCTCTTCCGCTTCCCATTCCCACTCCCACACCGTTACCTCTGCAGTCCTCCAAGGATCTATCCTTGGCCCCCTCCTATTTATCATCTATATGCTGCCCCTCAGTGACATCATCCAAAAACACAACGTCACCTTCCATGTGTAAGGTGACGACACCCAGCTCTACCTCACCACCACCTCCCTTGATGCTTCCACTGTTTCTCATTTGTCACACTGCTTGTTCGGCATTCAGTATTGGATGAGCAGAAATTTCCTCCAATTAAATATTGAGAAGATTGAAGCCATTGTCTTCGGTCCTAGCCAACGACTCCATCGCTCTCCTTGGCCTCTGAGACTGAACCAGACCGTTCGCAACCTTGGCGTCCTATTTGACCCTGAGATGAGCTTCCTGCTCCATATCCACTCCATCACCAAGACCGCCTACTTCCACCTCCAATTCATCATCCGTCTCCGAACCTGCCTCAGTTCATCTGCTGCTGAAATCCTCATCCATGCCTTTGTTACCTCCAGACTGGACTATTCCAATGCTATCCTGGCCGGCCTCCCATCTTCCACCCTCCATAAAGAAAGAAAGATCTGTATCTAACCTGTGCTGTACCTACCCTGGGAGTGTTTGATGGGACAGTGCAGAGAGAGCTTTACTCTGTATCGAACCTGTGCTGTACCTACCCTGCGAGTGTTTGATGGGATAGTGTGGAGGGAGCTTTACTCTGTATCTAACCCGTGCTGTACCTGTCCTGGGAGTGTTTGATGGGACAGTATAGAGGGAGCTTTACTCTGTATCTAACCCGTGCTGTACCTGCCCCGGGAGTGCTTGATGGGACAGTATAGAGGGAGCTTTACTCTGTATCTAACCCGTGCTGTACCTGCCCCGGGAGTGCTTGATGGGACAGTGTAGAGGGAGCTTTACTCTGTATCTAACCCGTGCTGAAACTGCCCTGGGAGTGTTTGATGGGACAATATAGAGGGAGCTTTACTCTGTATCTAACCCGTGCTGTACCTGTCCTGGGAGTGTTTGATGGGACAGTGTCGAGGGAGCTTTACTCTGTATCTAACCCGTGCTGTACCTGCCCTGGGAGTGTTTGATGATTACACTGGGTGCCTGTATTGGACTGTGTTCTGTTCCTGTACACTCACATCCCTCATCTTGATGAGCACAAAAGTTCACAAAAAGATAGAAATGGAGCTTGCTATTGAGTGGGAGCCCCAGAGTGGAGAGCAGCACAACAGGTGAAGGACACGGAGAGTGTAACATAGAAACATTAAAAAATAGGAGCAGGAGTAGGCCATTCGGCCCTTCGAGCCTGCTCCGCCATTCAATATGATCATGGCTGATCCTCTATCTCAATACCATATTCCCGCTCTCTCCCCATACCCCTTGGTGCCTTTTGTGTCCAGAAATCTAGCTCCTTCTTAAATATATTTAGTGACTTGGCCTCCACAGCCTTCTGTGGTAGAGAATTCCACAGGTTCACCACCCTGAGTGAAGAAATTTCTCCTCATCTCAGTCCTAAATGTTCTACCCCGTATCCTGAGACTGTGACCCCTCGTTCTGGACCCCCCCCAGCCAGGGGAAACATCCTCCCTGCATCCAGTCTGTCTAGCCCTGTCAGAATTTTATATGTTTCAATGTGATCCCCTCTCATTCTTCTAAACTTGAGTGAATACAAGCCGAGTCGACCCAAACACTCCTCATACGACAGTCCTGCCATCCCAGGAATCAGTCTGGTGAACCTTTGCTGCACTCCCTCAATGGCAAGTATATCCTTTCTTAGGTAAGGAGACCAAACCTGCACACAATACTCCAGGTGTGGTCTCACCAAGGCCCTGTATAACTGCAGTAAGACATCCTTGCTCCTGTACTCAAATCCTCTTGCAATGAAGGCCAACATACCATTCGCCTTCCTAACTGCTTGCTGCACCTGAATGTTTGCTTTCAGTGACTGGTGTACAAGGACACCCAGCTCCCTTTGTACATCAACATTCCCCAATCTAGAAGTAAGGATGAATGTGGCCGAATGCTGCCGATGGCGTTGAGATGCCAGCTGTGAGCCGCTGTCTTGGGTACAAGGGACAGGAAGCAGCTGCGGCACTTCGTAAAAGAGAGCGTGGGAGCAATATGTTTTTAGGGGGAAGGTAGCAGCGTCTGAAAGTGGAACTAAGCCATGATGGTTTTAATTATAGCTTCACCACAAGTTCTTGCCCTTATTTTTGGGGCACAGAATTTGTCATTTTTTTAACATGACATTTTATTGATTTTTTTCTAAGCAGCAAGAAGCGTGTGATCGAAATACAGTGTTCCTCACTTCGGCTGTGTGTCCGCCCCGCCCTACCCTCCCTCCCATCACAGCCGGAACCCTCCCTCACACTTCAGTCACCTCCAGACTTGACTTCTCCAATGCCCTCCTCACCAGTCCTCCATGCTGCACCTTCCATAAACTCTAAGGTGCCTACATCCTATCCCGCGCTCTCTCGCGAGCCCATCACTCAAATATTTGCCGACTTACTTGGGCTCCCTATCCCCGAACGCATCGATTTCGAATTCCTTTTCCCCATCTGCAGACCCCTCCGTGGTCTCAACCCACCCTATCCCTGTGACCTCCTCCAGCCTTATTGACCGTTTAGGGCCCTTTTTTCCTCTCAGTCTGGCCTCCTGCACAACTGTCCCTCTTATTTCACCATCAGCCGACCCGCTTGCAATTATTCTGTCCTTCCTAGAATACAAAGAGGTGGAAATTATGCTTCAGTTGTACAGAGTAATACTTCCAGTTCTGAACACCGTGCCTCATGAAGGATATATTGGCCTCGGAGGGGGTGCAGAATGATACCGGGGCTTAAAGTGTTAAATTCTGAGGACCGGCTGCCTTGACTTGTATTGCCTTGGGTTTAGAACATTGAGGGGTGATCTAATCGAAGTGTTTAAAATGATTAAAGGATTTGAAAGGGTAGGTAGAGAGGAACTATTTCCGCTGGTGGAGGAATCAAGAACAAGGGAACATAATCTTCCTAAATCTCCACCTCCTGTCTCAGCTCCTTTCTCCCCACCTTTGAGCTCTTTGTCAGAACCTCAGAACCTACCTATTTGATTGTGCCTTGGGTCACATGTCCTAGCCCCCCCTCCCACCATTTACGCTTGATGTCCATTTCTTACCCCTCCGTGAACCGCGTTTTATTATGATAAAGGTGCTATATAAATTCAAATTGTGGTATTAATGTGATGAGCTGGGACATTTAATAACCCCCCCACCCAGCAGGGAAACGGAACCAATCCTAAAAGCATTGTTCGCTTTTGACCACAAGGGCCCAAGCTCTCTCTCTTCTCCCCACTCCAAAGTGCTTTATAATTTCAGGTTTTCCTTCCCCCAACCCTTGTTGACTTTCTAGCTTCACACATAAAGGACTGAAATGTTCACAGCGCCTCCCCAGATTTGATCAAATCAATCCTTGTTTCCTCTTGTACCTCGTAGCATAAGACCATAAGAGATAGGAGCAGGAGTAGGCCATTCGGCCCTTGAAGCCTGCTCCACCATTTAAGGAGATCATGGCTGATCTGATTTTTACCTCAACTCCACTTTCCCGCCTTTTCCCCATATCCTTTGACTCCCTTGCTGATCAAAAATTTGTCTAACTCAGCCTTGAATGTATTCAATGACTCAGCCTCCACAGCTTTTTGGGGTAAAGAATTCCAAAGATTCACGACCCTCTGGGAGAAGAAATTCCTCCACATTTCCGTCTTAAACGGGCGACCCCTTATTCTGAGACTATGCCCCCTAGTTTTAGATTCCCCCATGAGGGGTAACATCCTCTCAGCATCTACCCTATCGAGGCCCCTCAGAATCTTGTATGTTTCAATAAGATCTCCTCTCATTCTTCTAAACTCCAATGAGTATAGACCCAACCTGTTCAATCTTTCCTCATAAGACAACCCTTCCATACCCGGAATCAACTTAGTGAACCTTCTCTGAACTGCCTCCAAAGCAAGTATGTCCTTCCTTAAATAAGGGCACCAGAACTGTACGCAGTACTCCAGGTGTGGTCTCACCAGCACCCTGTACAGTTGTAGCAAGACTTCCCTGCTTTTATACTCCATCCCCCTAGAAATAAAGGCCAATATTCCGTTTGCCTTCCGGATTACCTGCTGCACCTGTATGTTGACTTTTTGTGTTTCATGTATGAGGACACCCAGATCCCTCTGTACTGCAGCATTTTGTAATATTTCTCCATTAAAATATTATTTGGCTTTTTTTATTTTTCCTCCCAAAGTGGATGACTTCACATTTTCCCACATTATATTCCATCTGCCAAATTTTTGCCCATTCACTTAACCTGTCAATATCCCTTAACAGACACTTTGTGTCCTCATCACAACTTGCTTTTCCACCTATCTTTGTATCATCAGCAAATTTGGCCACAAGACACTCTGTTCCTTCATCCAAGTCATTGATATATATTGTAAATAGTTGAGGCCCCAGCACTGATCCCTGTGGCACCCCACTCGTTACAGATTGCCATTTTGAAAATGACCCTTTTATCCCGACTCTTTGTTTTCTGTTAGTTAGCCAATCCTCTATCCATGCCAGTATATTACCCCCAACATCATGAGCTCTTATCTTGTGCTGTAATCTTTTATGTGGCACCTTATCGAATGCCTTTTGGAAATCCAAATATACTGCATCCATTGGTTCCCCTTCATCCACCCTGCCTGTTACTTCCTCAAAGAACTCTAATAAATTTGTCAGACACGATTTCCCCTTCATAAAACCATGTTGATTCTCCTTGATTGCATTATGAGTCTCCAAATGTCCTGCTACTACTTCCTTAATAATGGATTCTAGCATTTTCCCAATGACAGATGTTAGGCTAACTGGTCTATAGTTACCTGCTTCCTGTCTCACTCCCTTCTTGAATAGGGGTGTTAAGTTTGCAGTTTTCCAATCCGCTGGGACCTTTCCAGAATCTAGTGAATTCTGGAAGATTACAACCAATGCATCCACTATCTCTGTAGCCACTTCCTTTAAGACCCTCGGATGCAAGCCATCAGGTCCAGGGGACTTGTCAGCCTTTAGACCCATTAGTTTACCTAGTACTTTTTCTCTAGTGATAGTGATTGTTTTTAGTTCCTCCCTCCCCTTTGCCCCTTGATTTTCTACTATTATTGGTGTGTTATTAGTGTCTTCTACTGTGAAGTGGAGATGCCGGTGATGGACTGGGGTGGACAAATGTAAGGAATCTTACAACACCAGGTTCATTCATCTGACGAAGGAGATAATCTCTGAAAGCTTGTGATTTTAAAATAAATTTGTTGGACTATAACCTGGTGTTGTAAGATTCCTTACATTTCTACTGTGAAGACAGATACAAAATATCTGTTCAATTCCTCTGCCATTTCCTTGTTTTCCATTATTATTTCCCCAGTCTCATCCTCTGAGGGACCAATGTTTATTTTAGCTACCCTCTTCCTTTTTATATGCTTGTAGAAGCTTTTACTGTCAGTTTTTATATTTCTTGCTAGTTTACTCTCATAATTTATTTTCTCCCTCTTTATTATTCTTTTAGTCATCCTTTGCTGGTTTTTAAAGTTTTCCCAATCTTTGGGCTTACCAGTAATCTTTGCTGCTGTCCTAAGTTAATGATGTCTGTTAATGGGTTGTGGCAGGGATCGGCAGCTCGACCTCTATCCCAGAATAAGAAATCTCTATGGCACGACCAATGGGACAAGCATCGTCCTGTGAGCACATGGGCGTATACTTTTATTCTGCTGGCTGTGAGACTGTGCCTGAAACCCTTTCCAATATGAACCAATCCCATGATAGAATGCAGACAATGGACTATCTCCAGCACTTACCCTCCTTCAGGCAATTGTTTCCACCAGTCGATTGGAGTACAACGGTCCCTGTGCATTATTGCCAGTGGGATTTGCCACACCGCAACATGAAGAACAGCATTCGACTGGACTGGCGTCCACTCAGACTGTCAAAATTCTGTTCCCTGAACATCTTTCCATGTCCCCTGAAGCCATTCTAGGACATCATTCCTTACTTTATTGCATACACTGTAAGCATGTGTAACTAATTGAGCATTTTCCACCTCTTTAATGAAAATCAGTGGGAACAGATACACCCAACTGCTTCCCTATGATCCCTCCCCAAATCACAGATAGCTGCAAAATTGATTGTGGAGCATTTGAAACTTCTACATGTTTCCAGCACAAGAGAACACTGTAGAGTTATTGGAAATATTCTCACACAGAGCAGCACTGTGGGGTTATTGGAAATATTCTAACACAGAGCAGCACTGTGGGGTTATTGGAAATATTCTAACACAGAGCAGCACCGTGGGGTTATTGGAAATATTCTAACACAGAGCAGCACTGTGGGGTTATTGGAAATATTCTCACACAGAGCAGCACTGTGGGGTTATTGGAAATATTCTCACACAGAGCAGCACTGTATAGTTATTGGAAATATTCTCACACAGAGCAGCACTGTGGGGTTATTGGAAATATTCTCACACAGAGCAGCACTGTAGAGTTATTGGAAATATTCTAACACAGAGCAGCACTGTGGGGTTATTGGAAATATTCTAGCACAGGGCAGCACCGTGTGGTTATTGGAAATATTCTCACACAGAGCAGCACTGTAGAGTTATTGGAAATATTCTAACACAGAGCAGCACTGTGGGGTTATTGGAAATATTCTAACACAGGGCAGCACTGTGGGGTTATTGGAAATATTCTAACACAGGGCAGCACTGTGGGTTATTGGAAATATTCTAACACAGAGCAGCACTGTGGTGTTATTGGAAATATTCTAACACAGAGCAGCACTGTGGGGTTATTGGAAATATTCTAACACAGGGCAGCACTGTAGAGTTATTGGAAATATTCTAACACAGGGCAGCACTGTGGGGTTATTGGAAATATTCTAACACAGAGCAGCACTGTGGGGTTATTGGAAATATTCTAACACAGAGCAGCACCGTGGGGTTATTGGAAATATTCTAACACAGAGCAGCACTGTGGGGTTATTGGAAATATTCTCACACAGGGCAGCACTGTGGGGTTATTGGAAATATTCTAACACAGAGCAGCACTGTGGGGTTATTGGAAATATTCTAACACAGAGCAGCACTGTGGGGTTATTGGAAATATTCTAACACAGGGCAGCACTGTGGGGTTATTGGAAATATTCTCACACAGAGCAGCACTGTGGGGTTATTGGAAATATTCTAACACAGGGCAGCACTGTGGGGTTATTGGAAATATTCTCACACAGAGCAGCACTGTAGAGTTATTGGAAATATTCTAGCACAGGGCAGCACTGTGGGGTTATTGGAAATATTCTCACACAGAGCAGCACTGTAGAGTTATTGGAAATATTCTAGCACAGAGCAGCACTGTGGGGTTATTGGAAATATTCTCACACAGAGCAGCACTGTGGGGTTATTGGAAATATTCTAGCACAGAGCAGCACTGTGGGGTTATTGGAAATATTCTAGCACAGGGCAGCACTGTAGAGTTATTGGAAATATTCTAGCACAGAGCAGCACTGGATTATTGGAAATATTGGAACATAAGAAATAGGAGCAGGAATAGGCCATACGGCCCCTCGAGCCTGCTCCGCTGTGCAATCAGATCATGGCTGACCTTCGATCTCAACTTCACTTTCCTGCTCGATCCCCATATCCCTTGATTCCCCTAGAGTCCAAAAATCTATCGATCTCAGCCTTGAATATATTCAATGACTCAACATCCACAGCCCTCTGGGGTAGAAAATTCTAAAGATTCACAACCCTCTGCATGAAGAAATTCCTCCTCATCTCAGTCTTGAATGGCTGCCCCCTTATCATGAGACTATGCCCCCTAGTTCTAGTCTCTAGCCAGGGGAAACCTGTCAAGCCCCCTCATAACCTTATATGTTTCAATGAGATCACCTCTCATTCTTCTAAACTCCAGAGAGTATAGGCCCATTCTACTCAACCTCTCCTCATAGGACAACCCTCTCATCCCAGGAATTAATCTAGTGAACCTTTGTTGCACTGCCTCTAAGGTAAGTCTATCCTTCCTTAGATAAGGAGACCAAAACTGTACACAGTACTCCAGCTGAGGTCTCACTAAAGCCCTGTACAACTGTAGTAAGACTTCCTTACTCTTGTACTCCAACCCCCTTGCAATAAAGGCCAACATGCCATTTGCCTTCCTAATTGCTTGCTGTACCTGCATACTAACTTCTTGTGATTCTTGTACGAGGACATCCAAATGAACTCCAACATTTAATAGTTTCTCACCATTTAAAAAATATTCTGTTTTTCTATTCTTCCTACCAAAATGAATAACCTCACATTTGCCCGCGTTATTGTTTTGTATTCGTTCATGGGATGTGGGCGTAGCTGGCCAGGCCAGCATTTATTGCCCTTGAGAAGGTGGTGGTGAACCGCTGCAGTCCGTGTGGTGAAGGTTCTCCCACAGTGCTGTTTGGAAGGGAGTTCCAGGATTTTGACCCAGCGACGATGAAGGAACGGCGATATATTTCCAAGTCGGGATGGTGTGTGACTTGGAGGGGAACGTGCAGGTGGTGTTGTTTCCATGTGCCTGCTGCCCTTGTCCTTCTAGGTGGTAGAGGTCGTGGGTTTGGGAGGTGCTGTCAAAGAAGCCTTAGCGAGTTGCTGCAATGCATCCTGTGGATGGTACACACTGCAGCCACTGTGCGCCGGTGGTGAAGGGAGTGAATGTTTAGGGTGGTGGATGGGGTGCCAATCAAGCGGTCTGCTTTGTCCTGGATGGTGTCGAGCTTCTTGAGTGTTGTTGGAGCTGCACTCATCCAGGCAAGTGGAGAGTATTCCATCACGCTCCTGACTTGTGCCTTGTAGATGGTGGAAAGGCTTTAGGGAGTCAGGAGGTGAGTCACTCGCCGCAGAATACCCAACCTTTGACCTGCTCTTGTAGCCACAGTATTGATGTGGCTGGTCCCGTTCAGTTTCTGGTCAATGGTGACCCCCAGGATGTTGATGGTGGAGGATTCGGCGATGGTAATGCCATTGAATGTCAAGGGGAGGTGGTTAGACTCTCTCTTGTTGGAGATGGTCATTGCCTGGCACTTGTCTGGTGCGAATGTTACTTGCCACCTATCAGCCCAAGCCTGGATGTTGTCCAGGTCTTGCTACTTGCGGGCACGGACGGCTTCGTTATCTGAGGGGTTGCGAATGGAACTGAACACTGTGCAATCATCAGCTAACATCCCCATTTCTAACCTTATGATGGAGGGAAGGTCATTGATGAAGCAGCTGAAGATGGTTGGGCCTAGGACACTGCTCTGAGGAACTCCTGTAGCAATGTCCTGGGGCTGAGATGATTGGCCTCCAACAACCACTGCCATCTTCCTTTCTGCTAGGCATGATTTCAGCCACTGGAGAGTTTTCCCCCGATTCCCATTGACTTCAGTTTTACTGGGGCTCCTGGGTGCCACACTCGGACAAATGCTGCCTTAATGTCAAGGGCAGTCACTCTCACTTCACCTCTGGAATTCAGCTCTTTTGTCCATGTTTGGACCAAGGCTGTAATGAGGTCTGGAGCCGAGTGGTCCTGGCGGAACCCAAACTGAGCATCGGTGAGTAGGTTATTGGTGAGTAAGTGCCGCTTGGTAGCACTGTCGACACCTTCCATCACTTTGCTGATGATTGAGAGTAGACTGATGGGGCAGTAATTGACCGGATTGGATTTGTCCTGCTTTTTGTGGACGGGACATACCTGGGCAATTTTCCACATTGTCAGGTAGATGCCGGTGTTGTAGCTGTACTGGAACAGTTTGGCTAGAGGCACGACTAGTTCTGGAGCACAGGTCTTCAGCACTACAACCGGGATGTTGTCAGGGCCCATAGCCTTTGCTGTATCCAGTGCACTCAGCCGTTTCTTGATATCACGTGGAGTGAATCGAATTGGCTGAAGACTGGATTCTGTGATGGTGGAGATATCGGGAGGAGGCCCAACCATATCTCAATACTGAGAGATAGTATAAACTGTCACTTGGAAAGGCATGGTTTAATCAGGGATAGTCAGCATGGATTTGTTCAGGGAAGGTCATGCCATATAAATCTGATTGAATTCTTTGAGGAAGTGACCAGGAGGATTGATGAGGATAGTGCAGTGGATGTTGTCTACATGGATTTTAGTAAGGCATTTGACAAAGTCCCACATGGCAGACCGGTCAGAAAGGTAAAAGCCCATGGGATACAGGGAAATGTGGCGAATTGGATCCAAAATTGGCTCAGTAACAGGGAACAAAGGATAAAAGTCGATGGATGTCTTTGCGAATGGAAATCCGTTTCCAGTGGTGTGCCACAGGGCTCAGTGTTGGGTCCCTTGCTGTTTGTGGTATATATTAATGATTTGGACTTGAATGTAGGGGGCATGATTGGCAAATTTGTAGACGACACAAAAATTGGCCATGTAGTTGATAGTGAAGAGGATAGCTGTAGACTCCAAGAAGATATCAATGGGTTGGTGGAGTGGGCGGAAAAGTGGCAAATGGAGTTCAACCCAGAGAAGTGTGAGGTAATGCACTTAGGGAGGGCAAACAGTAAAAGGGAATACGCAGTAAACGGGAATATATTAAGAGGGGTAGAGGAAGTGAGAGACCTTGGAGTGCATGTGCACAGGTCCCTGAAGGTGGCAGTACAGGTAGATAAGGTTGTGAAGAAGGCATACGGAATGCTCTCCGTTATTAGCCGAGGTATAGAATACAAAAGCAGGGATGTAATGATAGAACTGTATAAAATGCTGGTAAGGCCACAGCTGGAGTATTGTGCACAGTTCTGGTCACCACATTACAGGAAGGACGGAATTGCTCTGGATAGAGTGCAGAGAAGATTTACAAGATTGTTGCCAGGGCTTTAAAATTACAGCTACAAGGAGAGATTGGATAGGCTGGGGTTGTTTTCCTTGGAGCAGAGGAGGCTGAGGGGAGACTTGATTGAGGTGTATAAAATTATGAGGGGCCCAGATAGAGTAGACAGGAAGTACCTGTTTCCCCTAGCAGAGAATTCAAGAACGAGAGGACATAGATTTAAGCTGATTGGCAGAAGGATTAGAGGGGACATGAGGAAAAACTTTTTTACCCAGAGGGTGGTGGGTGTATGGAATTCGCTGCCCGAATTGGTGGTAGAGGCAGGGACCCTCAACTCTTTTAAAAAGTACCTGGACCTGCACCTAAAGTGCTGTAAGCTGCAGGGCTATGGACCAGGTGCTGGAAGGTGGGATTAGAATGGGCACCTGGTTGTTCTTCAAGCCGGCGCGGACACGATGGGCCAAATAGCCTCCTTCTGTGCTGTATCTTTTCTATGGAGGCCGAGATGGACCATCCACTCGGCACTCCTGGCTGAAGATATACTCCATCTGCCACCTTCTTGCCCACTCACTTAATCTGTCTATCCCTTTGCAGACTCTTTGTGTCCTCCTCACTGCTTACTTTCCCACCTAGCTTTGCATCATCAGCAAACTTGGATACATTACACTTGATCCCTTCATCCAAGTCTAACCTGAGAATGACCTGTTTATCCCTACTCTGTTTTCTTTAACCAATTCTCTATCCATGCTAATATATTACCCCCAACCTCATGAGCCCTAATCTTGTGTAACAACCTTTTATGTGACACCTTATCGAATGCCTTTTGAAAATCCAAATATACGATATCCATTGGTTCCCCTTTATCTACCCTGCTAGTTACATCCTCAAAAAACTCGAATAAATTTGTCAAACAAGATTTCCCTTTCATAAAACCGTGTTGACTCTGCCTAATCATATGATGATTTTCTAAGTGCCCTGTTACCACTTCCTTAATAATGGATTCCAGCATTTTGCCAATAACCGATGTCAGGCTAACTGGCCTGTAATTCCCTGTTTTCTCTCTCCCTCCTTTCTTGAACAGCGGTGTAACATTTGCTACCTTCCAATCCGCTGGGACCATTTTAGAATTTAGGGAATTGTGGAAGATCACAACCAATGCATCCACTGTCTCTGCAGCCACCTCTTTTAGAACCCTCGGATGGAGGCCATTAGGCCCAGGGGATTTATCGGCTTTTTTCCCATTAGTTTGTCCAGTACTTTTTCTCTATTGATAGCAATTGTTTTAAGTTCCTCACTCTCATTTACCTCTTGGTTCCCCACTATTTTTGGTATGCTTTTTGTGTTCTAGCACCGTTCAGTTATTAAAAATATTCTAGCACAGAAGCAGCACTGGGGTTATTGGAAATATTCTAGCACAGAGCAGCACCGTGTGGTTATTGGAAATATTCTAACACAGGGCAGCACCGTGTGGTTATTGGAAATATTCTCGCACAGGGCAGCACCGTGTGGTTATTGGAAATATTCTCACACAGAGCAGCACCGTGTGGTTATTGGAAATATTCTAACACAGGGCAGCACTGTGTGGTTATTGGAAATATTCTCACACAGAGCAGCACTGTGGGGTTATTGGAAATATTCTCACACAGAGCAGCACTGTGGGGTTATTGGAAATATTCTCACACATAGCAGCACCGTGGGGTTATTGGAAATATTCTCACACAGGGCAGCACTGTGGGGTTATTGGAAATATTCTCACACATAGCAGCACCGTGGGGTTATTGGAAATATTCTCACACAGAGCAGCACTGTGGGGTTATTGGAAATATTCTCACACAGAGCAGCACTGTGGGGTTATTGGAAATATTCTCACACATAGCAGCACCGTGGGGTTATTGGAAATATTCTCACACAGAGCAGCACTGTGGGGTTATTGGAAATATTCTCACACAGAGCAGCACTGTGTGGTTATTGGAAATATTCTCACACAGAGCAGCACCGTGGGGTTATTGGAAATATTCTCACACAGGGCAGCACTGTGGGGTTATTGGAAATAGGAACATAGGAACCGGAGTTGGTCATTCAGCCCCTCGAACCTGTTCATAGTAGTCTCATACATAGTTTGGTACAGCACAGAAGGAGGCCATTAGGCCCATCGTGCCTGTGCCGGCTCTTTGAAAGAGCTGCCAATTAGTCGCACTCCCCTGCTCTTTCCCCATAGCCGTGTAAATTTTTTTCCCTTTAAGCATTTATTCAATTCCCTTTAGAAAGTTACAATTGAATCTATTTGCACCACCCTTTCACCTGGAAGACACTAATAACACACCAATAATAGTAGATAATCATGGGGCAAAGGGGAGGGAGGAACTAAAAACAATCACTATCACTAGAGAAAAAGTACGAGGTAAACTAATGGGTCTAAAGGCTGCCACGTCCCCTGGACCTGATGGCTTGCATCTGAGGGTCTTAAAGGAAGTGGCTACAGAGATAGTGGATGCTTTGGTTGTAATCTTCCAAAATTCACTAGATTCTGGAAAACCGCAAACATAACACCCCTATTCAAGAAGGGAGTGAGACAGAAAGCAGGTAACTATAGACCAGTTCGCCTAACATCTGTCATTGGGAAAATGCTTGAATCCATTATTAAGGAAGTAGTAGCAGGACATTTGGAGACTCATAATACAATCAAGGAGAGTCAACATGGTTTTATGAAGGGGAAATCATGTCTGACAAATTTATTAGAGTTCTTTGAGGAAGTAACGGGCAGGGTGGATAAAGGGGAACCAAGGAATGCAGTATATTTGGATTTCCAAAAGGCATTCAATAGGGTGCCACTTAAAAAATTACTGCACAAGATAAGAGCTCATGATGTTGGAGGTAATATACTGGCATGGATAGAGGATTGGCTAACTAACAGAAAACAAAGAGTCGGGATAAAAGGGTCATTTTCAAAATGGCAATCTGTAACGAGTGGGGTGCCGCAGGGATCAGTGCTGGGGCCTCAACTATTTACAATATATATCAATGACTTGGATGAAGGAACAGAGTGTCTTGTGGCCAAATTTGCTGATGATACAAAGATAGGTGGAAAAGCAAGTTGTGATGAGGACACAAAGTTTCTGCAAGGGGATATTGACAGGTTAAGCGAATGGGCAAAAATTTGGCAGATGGAATATAATGTGGGAAAATGTGAAGTCATCCACTTTGGGAGGAAAAATAAAAAAGCAAAATATTATTTGAATGGGGAAATACTACAAAATGCTGTGGTACAGAGGGATCTGGGTGTCCTTGTACATAGGAACAGGAGCAGGCCATTCAGCTCCTCGTGCCTGCTCCGCCATTTGATAAGATCATGGCTGATCTGTGATCTAACTCCATATACCTGCCTTTGGCCCATATCCCTTAATACCTTTGGTTGCCAAAAAGCTATCTATCTCAGATTTAAATTTAGCAATTGAGCTTGTATCAATTGCCGTTTGTGGAAGAGAGTTCCAAACTTCTACCACCCTTTGTGTGTAGAAATGTTTTCTAATCTCACTCCTGAAAGGTCTGGCTCTAATTTTTAGACTGTGCTCCCTACTCCTAGAATCCCCAACCTGCGGAAATAGTTTCTCTCTATCCACCCTATCTTATAAACTTCGATCAGATCACCCCTTAACCTTTGAAACTCTAGAGAATACAACCTCAATTTGTGTAATCTCTCCTCGTAACTTAACCCTTGAAGTCCTGGTATCATTCTAGTAAACCTACACTGCACTCCCTCCAAGGCCAATATGTCCTTCCGAAGGTGCGGTGCCCAGAACTGCTCACAGTACTCCAGGTGCGGTCTAACCAGGGTTTTGTATAGCTGCAGCATAACTTCTGCCCCCTTGTACTCTAGTCCTCCAGATATAAAGGCCAGCATTCCGTTAGCCTTATTGATTATTTTCTGCACCTGTTCATGACACTTCAATGATCTATGTACCTGAACCCCTAAGTCCCTTTGGACATCCACTGTTTTTAATTTTTTACCATTTAGAAAGTACCCTGTTCGATCCTTTTTGATCCAAAGTGGATGATCTCACATTTGTCTACATTGAATTCCATTTGCCACAGTTTTGCCCATTCACCTAATCTATCAATGTCGCTTTGTAATTTTATGTTTTCATCTACACTGCTTACAATGCCACCAATCTTTGTGTCTTCGGCAAACTTAGATATGAGACTTTCTATGCCTTCATCTAAGTCGTTAATAAATATTGTGAATAATTGAGGCCCCAAGACAGATCCCTGTGGGACTCCACTAGTCACATCTTGCCAATGTGAGTACTTACCCATTATCCCTACTCTCTGTCGCCTTTCGCTCAGCCAACTTCCTAACCAAGTCCATACTTTTCCCTCGATTCCATGGGCTTCTATCTTAGCTAACAGTCTCTTATGTGGGACTTTATCAAATGCCTTCTGGAAGTCCATATAAATAACATCCATTGACATTCCCCTGTCAACTACTTTAGTCACCTCTTCAAAAAATTCAATCAGGTTTGTCAGGCACGACCTACCTTTCACAAATCCATGCTGGCTCTCTCTGATTAACTGAAAATTCTCGATGTGTTCAATCACCCTATCCTTAATTATAGACTCCAGCATTTTCTCCACAACAGATGTTAGGCGAACTGGTCTACAATTCCCTGGTTTCCCTAGAGGGACAGTTCCTGAATCTAGAGAACTTTGAAAGATTATAGTTAGGGCATCTGCAATGTGCTCACCTTCCTTTAAAACCCTGGGATGGAAACCATCTGGTACTGGAGATTTGTCACTCTTTAGTGCTATTATTTTCTTCATTACTGTTGCTTTACTTATGTTAATTTTATTGAGTCCCTGTCCCCGATTCAATATTAGTTTTCATGGGATTTCCGGCATGCTATCCTCTTTTTCTACTGTAAATACTGACGCAAAGTAATTGTTCAACATGTCCGCCATTTCCCCGTTGTCAATGACAATATCCCCACTTTCAGTTTTTAAGGGGCCAACACTGCTCCTGACCACCCTCTTTTTCCTAATATAACTATAAAATTTCTTCGTATTGGTTTTGATATCCTTTGCAAGTTTCTTTTCATGCTCTCTTTTTGTAGCTCTTACTATCTGTTTTGTGACCCTTTGTTGATCTTTGTATCTTTCCCATTCGCCAGGATCTGTGCTATTTTTTGCCTTTTTGTATGCCCTTTCCTTATGTCTTATACTGTCCCTTACCTCTTTAGTTGTCCATGGCTTTTTTTTTGGCAAGTAGAGCTCTTGCCCCTCAGGGGTATAAACCGATTCTGTATCATGTTAAATGTTTCTTTAAACATTTCCCACTGATCATCAATCGTTTTATCCATTAACAGATTTGTCCAGTTTACTGTGGACAGTCTCTGTCTCATCCTTGAAGTCGGCCTTACCCAAGTCTAGGATCTTAGCAGCTGATTCACTTTTTTCCCTTTCAAACACCACATTGAACTCGATCATGTTATGATCGCTATTGGATAGATATTCGCGTACAGTTAAGCTGTTAACTAAATCTGGTTCATTACTCATTACTAAATCTAGTATGGCTTGCCCCCTTGTTGCCTCGAGGACATACTGCTGTAGAAAACTATCCCGGACACACTCAAGAAATTCACTACCTTTCTGACAGTTGCTAGATTGCTTTTCCCAATCTATGTGAAGGTTAAAGTCCCCCATTAAGACCACTATGCCTTTGTTACACGCTTGTCTAATCTCTGCATTTATACAATCTAGCACTTCAGAGCTGCTGCCAGGAGTCCTATACACAACTCCCACTGTAGTCCTAGATCCTTTCCTATTTCTCAAGTCAACCCATAAGGTCTCTGTTGGCTGTTTACCTCTCGTTATATCCTCCTTTATCATTGAATTGATTTAATCTCTAATCACTCAGGCTACTCCTACCCCTCATCCATTTTCCCTATCTCTCCTGTAGACCTTATAACCCGGTATATTTAGTTCCCAATCCTGACCATTCTGCAGCCATGTCTCAGTAACAGCTATTATGTCATACCCTCCAATTTGAATTTGAACCTGTAGTTCATTTAATTTATTCCTTATACTCCGTGCGTTTGTATATAGAACTCTTAGTTGGGCCACACACCTTAGCCTGACCTTCAGCTTTGATGCTGGGTTAATCGCCTTACGCCTTCTAGTTTTCACTTTATCTGTAGTGCCTAAAGTACACTTTCTTTCAGCTGCTTTACGCTTTTCCCTTTCACTTGTTCTTGAACAACTGTTTGTACTATTTGTATTGTAAATTTCCCCTGGGTCTTCCCCTCTCTTGCTGCTCTCAACTTTACTCCCTTCTGACTCCCCGCTCAGGTTCCCATCCCTCTGCCATTCTAGTTTAAACCTTCCCCAGCAGCACTAGCAAACACCCCAGCGAGGACATTGGTCCCATTTTTGCTCGGGTGTAACCCGTCCCACTTGTACAGGTCCCATCTGCCCCAGAACCGGTCCCAATGTCCCAGGAATCTAAATCCCTTCCTCCTACACCATCCCTGCAGCCACGCATTCATCCTGTCTATTCTCCTGTTCCTTTACTCACTAACACGTGGCACTGGTAGTAATCCTGAGATCACTACCTTTGAGGTCCTGCTTTTTAATTTATCTCCGAACTCCTTAAAGTCACCTTGCAGGACCTCGTCCCTTTTTTTTTTTACCTATGTCGTTGGTACCGTTATGGACCATGACTACTGGCTGTTCACCCTCCCCCTCCAGAATGCCCTGCAGCCGCTCCGTGACATCCTTGACCCTAGCACCAGGGAGGCAACATACCATCCTGGAGTCACGTTTGCGGCCGCAGAATCACCTATCTGTTCCCCTTACAAT
Source organism: Heptranchias perlo (assembly GCF_035084215.1). Classification (NCBI taxonomy): domain Eukaryota; kingdom Metazoa; phylum Chordata; class Chondrichthyes; order Hexanchiformes; family Hexanchidae; genus Heptranchias; species Heptranchias perlo. The sequence continues at coordinate 84,698,579 of NC_090333.1, read as the reverse complement.
TGAATCCCCTATCACTATAGCCCTGCCACTCTTCCTCCCCTCCTGTGCAGCAGAGCCACCCGTGGTGCCACGAACTTGGCTCTTGCTGCTTTCTCCTGATAAGCCATCTCCCCCAACAGTATCCAAAGCGGTATATCTGTTTGAGAGGGAGATGGCCCCAGGGGACTCCTGCTCTAGCTGCCTAGTCCTTTTACTCTGCCTGGCGGTCACCCATTTCCTTTCTGCCTGCGTAATCTTTACCTGCGGTGTGACCACCTCACTGAACGTGCTATCCACGATAGTCTCAGCATCACATGAACGTGCAATCCACGATAGTCTCAGCATCACATGAAACTCAAAAAGTCAACATACAGGTGCAGCAGGTAATCCGGAAGGCAAATGGAATATTGGCCTTTATTTCTAGAATAAAAGCAGGGAAGTCATGCTACAACTGTAGAGGGTGCTGGTGAGACCACACCTGGAGTACTGCATACAGTTCTGGTGCCCTTATTTAAGGAAGGATATACTTGCGTTGGAGGCAGTTCAGAGAAGGTTCACTAGGTTGATTCTGGGTATGGAAGGGTTGTCTTATGAGGAAAGATTGAACAGGTTGGGTCTATACTCATTGGAGTTTAGAAGAATGAGAGGAGATCTTATTGAAACATAATATTCTGAGGGGACTCGATAGGGTAGATGCTGAGAGGATGTTACCCCTCATGGGGGAATCTAAAACTAGGGGGCATAGTCTCAGAATAAGAGGTCGCCCGTTTAATACGGAAATGTGGAGGAACTTCTTCTCCCAGAGGGTCGTGAATCTTTGGAATTCTTTACCCCAAAAAGCTGTGGAGGCTGAGTCATTGAATACATTCAAGGCTGAGTTCGACAAATTTTTGATCAGCAAGGGAGTCAAAGGATATGGGGAAAAGGCGGGAAAGTGGAGTTGAGGTAAAAATCAGATCAGCCATGATTTCCTTAAATGGTGGAGCAGGCTCGAGGGGCCGAATGGCCTACTCCTGCTCCTATCTCTTATGGTCTTATGATAAGAACTCGCTGCATAAAAAATGTTTCCTCATGTCACCTCTGGTTCTTTTGCCAATCACCTTATATCTGTGTCCTCTGGTTACCGACCACCCTGGCATTGGAAACAGTTTTTCCTCATTCACTATCAAAACCGTTCATGATTTTGAACACCTCTATCAAATCTCCCCTTCTCTGTTCTAAGGAGAATAACCCCAGTTTCTCCAGTCTCTCCAAAAACAGAAGTCCCTCATCCCTGGTACCATTCTAGTAAATCTCTCCTGCACCCTCTCTAAGGCCTTGACATCCTTCCTAAAGTGTGGTGCCCAGAATTGAACACAATACTCCAGCCGAGGCCTAACCAGTGTTTTATAAAGATTTGGCGTAACTTCCTTGCTTTTGTACTCTATGCCTCTATTAATAAAGCCCAGGATCCCATATGCTTTTTAATAGCCTTCTCAAATTGTCCTGTCCCCTTCAAAGATTTGTGTACATTCACCCCCAGGTCTCTCTGTTTCTGCACCCTCTTTTAAAATTGTATCATTTCATTTATATTGCTTCTCCACATTCTTCCTACCAAAATGCATCACTTCACACTTCTCTGCATTAAATTTCATCTGCCATGTGTCTGCCCATTTCACCAGTCTGTCTCTGTCCTCCTGAAGTCTGTTACTATCCTCCACATTGTTTACTACATTTCCGAGTTTCATGTCATCTGTGAACTTTGAAATTATACCCTCTAAACCCAAGTCCAGGACATTAATATGTATCAAAAAGAGCAGTGGTCCTAATACTGACCCCTGGGGAACACCACTGTATACTTCCCTCCAGTCTGAAAAACAACTGTTCACCACTACTCTCTGCTTTCTGTCCCTTAGCCTCAACAGCTTTTTGTGGGAGAGAGTTCCTGATTTCCACTATCCTGTGTGTAAAGAAGTACTTGAACAGCCTGGCTCTAATTTTAAGGTGATGCCCCCTTGTTCTGGACTCCCCCACCAGAGGAAATGGTTTCTCTCTATCTACCCTATAAAATCCTTTAATCATCTTAAACACTTCAATTAGATAACCCCTTAATCTTTTATATTCATGGGAATACAAGCCTGCATTATGCAACCTGTCCTCATAATTTAACCTTTTTAGTCCCGATATCATTCTGGTGAATCTGCGCTGCACCCCCTCCAAGGCCGATATATCCTTCCTGAGATGCGGTGCCCGGAACTGAACCCAGTGCTCCAGATGGGGTCTAACCAGAGTTCTGTACAACTGTAACATAACTTCACCTCTTTGTATTCCCCTTGAGATAAAGGCTAACATTCCATTCGTTTTTAAAATTATTTTTTGTACCTGTCCACTAGCGTTTAGTGATTTCTGTACTTGGACCCCTAAATCTCTCTGCTCCTCCACAGTTCCCAGCTTCTCACCATGTAGAAAATACTCTGATCTATCTTTCTTAGGTCCAAAGTGGATGACCTCACACTTCCCCACACTGATCTCCATCTGCCCCAGTTTTCCCCACTTACTTAATCTATCGATGTCCCTTTGCAACTTTCTGCTCCCCTCAACGCTACTGTGCCACCTAACTTAGTGACGACAGCAAACTTGCATATACGGCTCTCTATTCCTTCATATAAGTCATTAATTGATAAATATAGTGAAAAGCTGAGGTTCTAGCACAGGTCCCTGGGGGACACCACTAGTCACAAGCTGCCAATTTGAATACACATCCATTATCTCTACTCTCTGTCTCCTACCTCCTAACCAATTCCCTATCCAAGCCAATAAGTTGCCACCAATCCATGTGCTCTCATTTTTGTTAACAGTCTCTTATGTGGAACCTTATTGAATGCCTTCTGGAAGTCCATATAAATAATATCCGTAGACAATCCTTTATCAACCACATGGGATCTCTACTGTTCCCTGCCTTCATATAAGTCCTTTCTTTTAGTTTTATACTAGATCTCACTTCCCTTGTTGACCCAGGTTGTTTAATTACACAAGTGGAGCTCTTGCGCTTTCGGGGTATGTTCAAGTCTTGTATTGTAGCAAATACTTTATTGAGCACCTCCCACTGCTCATCCTCAGTTTTATCCGTTAATAGTTCTGCCCAGTCTATTGTGGTCAATTTCTGCCTCCCCCCTCCAAAATCAGCCTTACCTAAATTTAAAACCTTGGTTTGTGACTCACCCTTCTCCCTCTCGAACCTAATATCGAATTCGATCATATTATGGTCACTGTCTGCTAAGTGTTCCCTTACTGTTAGATTATTGAGTAATTCAGGCTCATTACTCATTAAATCTAAGATGGTCTGTTCTCTTGTTGGTTCAAGAACATATTGTTCCAGAAAACTGTCCCGAATACACTCAAGAAATTCACTGCCTTCGGGACTCGAGCTGTTCTGCTTCTCCGAGTCTGTGTGAAAATTAAAGTCTCCCATTATAACTACTCTGTTTTTGCAACAAGCTTCTCTAATCTCCATGTTTATTTATCCCACTACTTTATCACTGCTATCTGGAGGTCTATAAACAACTCCCAAAAAAGTCTTGCAGCCTTTTCAATTCCTCACTTGTATCCGTAGCGTTTCTACTGCCTGCTCACCCTTAGTAATATCCTCTCTTTCTAATCCTGTAAAACTGTCCCGTAACAATATTGCCACGCCACCTTGTTTTCTTATTTCCCTGTCCTTTCTAAAGACCTTATAACCTGGAATATTTATCTCCCAGTCATGCCCAGCTTGTAGCCAGTTCTCCATGATGGACACGACGTCATATCCTTTTGGCTGAATTTCACTTCGAATTCACTTGTTTTATTTCTTATGCTATTCTAACACAGAGCAGCACCGTGTGGTTATTGGAAATATTCTAACACAGAGCAGCACCGTGTGGTTATTGGAAATATTCTCACACAGAGCAGCACCGTGTGGTTATTGGAAATATTCTCTCACAGAGCAGCACTGTGGGGTTATTGGAAATATTCTAACACAGAGCAGCACCGTGTGGTTATTGGAAATATTGTAACACAGAGCAGCACCGTGTGGTTATTGGAAATATTCTCACACAGAGCAGCACTGTGGTGTTATTGGAAATATTCTCACACAGAGCAGCACTGTGCGGTTATTGGAAATATTGTAACACAGAGCAGCACTGTGCGGTTATTGGAAATATTCTAACACAGAGCAGGACCGTGTGGTTATTGGAAATATTCTCACACAGAGCAGCACTGTGGGGTTATTGGAAATATTCTAACACAGAGCAGCACTGTGCGGTTATTGGAAATATTCTCACACAGAGCAGCACTGTGGGGTTATTGGAAATATTGTAACACAGAGCAGCACTGTGCGGTTATTGGAAATATTCTCACACAGAGCAGCACTGTGCGGTTATTGGAAATATTCTCACACAGAGCAGCACCGTGGGGTTATTGGAAATATTCTAACACAGAGCAGGACCGTGTGGTTATTGGAAATATTCTCACACAGAGCAGCACTGTGCGGTTATTGGAAATATTGTAACACAGAGCAGCACTGTGCGGTTATTGGAAATATTCTAACACAGAGCAGGAACGTGTGGTTATTGGAAATATTGTAGATGGTGGGAATGATCCAGCAGTCAGTCATTGCCGTGTAGCTAGTGGAGATGTTCCAGCTGTTCTAGCACGGGGAGGGTCAGCGCCATGCAGACAATGGCAATATCCTATGACAGGGCAGCACCTTTTGGTTGATGGAACTGCTCTGGCATATGGGCAGTGCGTCTGATTATTGAAAATGTTCTAGCATGGAGCAGCATGGTGCGAGTAATTGAAGTCGGCCAATGCGGGGCAACGCATTGTGCCTTGCGCAGGGGTGGGCTACCATGGGTTCCTGTCAGTACTGCGCCAGATGAATTGGTGCCTTGATACAAGGGTCTGCCATTTTTATGCCAAGATAAATTAAATGAGTATCCATTTAGATATTGGCTTAATGGCCATATTGGTAGCAGTGCAATACTGTTGTGACACTAACCTCTCAGTGCAATGGAAGCATTGTTAATTGTATCCATGTGAATTGTATCAGTTAGTGTTAATTGTATTCAGGTGGGGCGTATCAATTGGGAACTCTCTATTATCCATTTATAAGAGAGCTGATCTCGGGTGTGGGGTGGGTAATGTGGATCTCTGTGAATAAAGGCTTGGAAGCAACTGAAGACCAGGCTCCAGTATTCGATCCTTCACCACCAGGCTATCTAATTTATAACTAGCATATGGAATAAGGGCCGGGACCGCTGTCCTAGGAGGAGTGTTTGCTAGTGCTGTTGGGGAGGGTTTAAACTAAAGTGGCAGGGGGTTGGGAACCTGAGCAGGGAGAGAGAGGAAAGCGTAACAGGAAGGGACAGAAGGTATGGAGTAATAGGTAAAGTGTTAAAAAAGGAAAAAGCAGGAACTAAGCGTCACAAAACAGATTTGAAAGTTCTTTATCTGAATGCACGTAGCATTCGTAATAAAATGGACGAGTTAACGGCACAAATAACTACGTATGGGTATGATCTTGTGGCCGTTACAGAAACATGGCTGCAGGGTGACAACGACTGGGAATTAAATATGCCAGGGTATTTAACAATCAGGAAGGACAGGCAGGAAGGAAGGGGAGGTGGGGTGGCTATGTTAATAAAGGAAGGAATCACTGTAATACAGAGAAATGATATTGGGACAAAGCATCAAGATAATGAAACAGTTTGGGTGGAGATAAGGAATAATAAGGGAAAAAAAACATTAGTGGGCGTAGTATATAGGCCTCCTAATAGTTGCAACTCTGCTGGAAGAAGTATTAATCAGGAGATAGTCGGGGCATGTAATAAGGGAACAGCCATAATTATGGGGGATTTTAATTATCATATTAACTGGACAAATCAAATTGGGCAGAGCAGCCTTGAAGACGAGTTCATTGAGTGCATCAGGGATGGATTTCTTGAGCAGTATGTAACTGATCCTACAAGGGGGCAGGCAACCTTGGACCTGGTCCTGTGTAATGAGTCAGGATTAATTAATAATGTCCTAGTTAAGGATCCCCTTGGAACGAGCGACCACAACATGGTTGAATTCCATATCCAATTAGAGGGTGAGAAGGTTGATTCTCAAACAAGCGTACTGAGCTTGAATAAAGGAGACTATGATGGTATGAGAGCGGAATTGATTAAAGTGGACTGGGAAAATAGATTAAAGGGTAAGACGGTACATGAGCAGTGGTGTTCATTTAGGGAGTTATTTTACAACTTTCAAAATAAATATATTCCACTGAGGAAAAAAGGGTGTAAAAGAAATGACAGCCACCCGTGGCTAAGTAAAGAAATCAAGGATAGTATCCGACTAAAAACAAGGACATATAAGGTAGCCAAACTTAGTGGGAGGATAGAAGATTGGGAATTCTTCAAAAGACAGCAAAAAGTAACTAAAGGATTGATTAAGAAAGGGAAGTTAGATTATGAAAAGAAATTAGCAAAAAATATAAAAACAGATAGCAAGAGTTTCTATAGTTATATAAAAAGAAAAAGGGTGGCTAAGGCAAACATAGGTCCCTTAGAGGATGAGACCGGGAAATTAATGGTGGGAAACATGGAGATGGCAAAAATGCTGAACAAATATTTTGTTTCAGTCTTTACAGTAGAGGACACTAAGAATATCCCAACACTGGACAAACAGGGGACTCTCGGGGGGGAGGAGCTAAATACGATTAAAATCACTCAAGAGATGGTACTCAGTAAAATAATGGGACTCAAGGCGGATAAATCCCCTGGACCTGATGGCTTCCATCCTAGGGTCTTGAGGGAAGTGGCAGTAGGGATTGTGGATGCTTTGGTGATAGTTTTCCAAAATTCCCTGGACTCAGGAGAGGTCCCGGCAGATTGGAAAACTGCTAATGTAACACCGTTATTTAAAAAGGGTAGTAGGCAGAAGGCTGGAAATTATAGGCCAGTTAGCTTAACATCTGTGGTGGGTAAAATTTTAGAGTCTATTATTAAGGAGACAGTAACGGAACATTTAGATAAGCATAATTTAATAGGACAAAGTCAGCATGGCTTTATGAAGGGGAAGTCATGTCTGACAAATTTGCTTGAGTTCTTCGAGGATATAACGTACAGGGTGGATAAAGGGGAACCAGTGGACGTAGTGTATTTAGACTTCCAGAAGGCATTCGACAAGGTGCCACATAAAAGATTATTACTTAAGATAAAAAATCACGGGATTGGGGGTAATATTCAGGCATGGGTGGAGGATTGGTTATCGAACAGGAAGCAGAGAGTTGGGATAAATGGTTCATTTTCGGACTGGCAACCAGTAACCAGTGGTGTTCCACAGGGGTCGGTGCTGGGTCCCCAACTCTTTACAATCTATATTAACGATTTGGAGGAGGGGACCGAGTGCAACATATCAAAATTTGCAGATGATACAAAGATGGGAGGGAAAGTAGAGAGTGAGGAGGACATAAAAAACCTGCAAGGGGATATAGACAGGCTGGGTGAGTGGGCGGAGATTTGGCAGATGCAATATAATATTGGAAAATGTGAGGTTATGCACTTTGGCAGAAAAAATCAGAGAGCAAGTTATTTTCTTAATGGCGAGAGACTGGAAAGTACTGCAGTACAAAGGGATCTGGGGGTCCTAGTGCAAGAAAATCAAAAAGTGGGTATGCAGGTGCAGCAGGTGATCAAGAAAGCCAACGGAATGTTGGCTTTTATTGCTAGGGGGATAGAATATAAAAACAAGGAGGTATTGCTGCAGTTATATAAGGTATTGGTGAGACCGCACCTGGAATACTGCATACAGTTTTGGTCTCCATACTTAAGAAAAGACATACTTGCTCTCGAGGCAGTACAAAGAAGGTTCACTCGGTTAATCCCGGGGATGAGGGGGCGGACATATGAGGAGAGGTTGAGTAGATTGGGACTCTACTCATTGGAGTTCAGAAGAATGAGAGGCGATCTTATTGAAACATATAAGATTGTGAAGGGTCTTGATCGGGTGGATGCAGTAAGGATGTTCCCAAAGATGGGTGAAACTAGAACTAGGGGGCATAATCTTAGAATAAGGGGCTGCTCTTTCAAAACTGAGATGAGGAGAAACTTCTTCACTCAGAGGGTGGTAGGTCTGTGGAATTTGCTGCCCCAGGAAGCTGTGGAAGCTACATCATTAGATAAATTTAAAACAGAAATAGACAGTTTCCTAGAAGTAAAGGGAATTAGGGGTTATGGGGAGCGGGCAGGAAATTGGACATGAAGCTGAGTTCGGATCGGTCAATGCCCTGTGGGTGGCGGAGAGGGCCCAGGGGCTATGTGGCCGGGTCCTGCTCCGACTTCTTGTGTTCTTTAGATTTGTGGTTGGGATCAGATCAGCCATGATCTTATTGAATGGCGGAGCAGGCTCGAGGGGCCGATTGGCCTACTCCTGCTCCAATTTCTTATGTTCTTATGTTCTTAACAGGAGTTCAAATCCCACCATGGCAGTTTGAGAATTTGAATTCAGTCTAATAAATTTACGGAGGGATATTTTTAAACACCCCCCCCACCCCCCCCCCCCCACCCCCCCCCCCCACCCCCCCCCCACCCACCCCCCCCCCACCCACCCCCCCCACCCACCCCCCCCCTCCCCCCCTCCCCCTCCCCCTCCCTCTCCCTCTCCCTCCCCCCCTCCCCCTCCCCCCCCCTCCCCCCACCCCTCCCCCCCCCCACCCCTCCCCCCACCCCCCCCCCCCCCCCCCCACCCCTCCCCCCCCCCCCCCACCCCTCCCCCCCCCCCACCCCTCCCCCCCCCCCACCCCTCCCCCCCCCCCACCCCTCCCCCCCACTTGTTTGCTGGAACGACCCCCCGGGTTCAGGAAACAGCTGCCTGAGCAGCAGTCCCTGAACTCGCGCACACAGTCACTGCCAGATGAATCAGGCACTTGCCTAGTCAGCCAGGCTGCCTGCCCAACTAAATAGGCCCCGACCAGAGCCCGCCCACTTAACCCTCGGCCTGCCGGAGTCCAGCCACTGTACAGATACTTGGGCACTCCGAGTGGAACATACTCGCACGATGTGTTCCATCCAGGGGATCTCTATCTTCACTGCTTACTGTTACTGGACGCTCCTTAAAACCTGCCTCTTTGACCAAGTGTTTTTGCACCTGTCCTAATATCTCCTTATGTGGCTCGGGGTCAGTTTTTGTCTGATTACGCTCCTGTGAAGTGCCCTGGGACGTTTTACAGCGTTAAAGGTGCGATAGAAATGTGAGAGAAACGCGAGTTCAAATCCCACCAACGCAGTTTGAGAATTTAAATTCAGTTTAAAAATTCTGGAAAAAAAAGCTGGGATCAATAAAAGTGACCATGAAGCTGTCGGATTGTCGTAAAAAACCCAACTGGTTCACTAATGTCCTTTAGGGGAGGAGACCTGCCGTCCTTACCTGGTCTGGGCCCACATCCTCCTCCTGTGCTGTACTTGCTATGATACATGTGACTTCAGTCCTACACCAACATGGTTGACTCATAAGTACCTTCTGAAGTGGCCTGGCAAGACACTCAGTTGTATCAAACCACCACAAGCAGGCCCACCACCACCACCTCGGTTGGGCAATAAATGCCGGCCTTGCCAGCGACGCCCACATTCCCAGAATGGAAAAAATCCACACTATCTCTATGTACTGGCATACCGCCGGCTGTCTGTGTGATAGGGTGCCTGCTGCACACAGCATGGCGCTGTGCCATGCATTGGCACACTGAGTTGGCTCCAGCTATTAGCACTGCGCTGCCAGGCTGCCATGGGTGAATTAACCTGCGCCATACGCCAACAACAGCTTGCATTTACGTGACGCCTTTAGTGTAGAGAAATGTCCCAAGGCGTTTTGCGGAGCCGCAAAAAAAATGGACGGCGAGCCGAAGGAGGAGATATTAGGAGGGGCGACCAAAAGCTCGGTCAAAGAGCTATGCTTCAAGGAGGGTCTTAAAGGAAAAGAGGGAGGTGGAGAGGCAGGTGGCTGCAGGCATGGCTGCCAATGCCATGTCCTCGAATAATCGCACCGTGAAGATCCGCGGGGGCTAGAGGCAGTGTCCAGCTGATGCATGTGAAGCCGTAATTCTCCCCAGTTTAGATGTTGGTCTTTGTGGGGAGGGGGACATTGATCTGTTTTCACCAGGTGTGTTCACAACCTTCAGCTGTGGTTAGTGGTGAGAGCTTTCCTACTGAGTGCTGGTGCAGGAGTTGTGACCCAGACTCTGTGCTGTACCGCCCACACAGATTTCATGTTATAAGATCGCAGTGCATTTTTTTTTAGAACTGCAATGGGACTGGGAGAATTTTTTTTTCAGTGCTCTGATCACTGGGCCATTAGATCTTAAAACTGACCGAATACGTCTCTGATTCATGGGAGAAATCGCAGCATCTGTTCACAAGATCAGGAGATAGTTATGCTACAGTTATATAAAGCTCTGATCAGACCCCATCTGGAGCACTGTGTTCAGTCCTGGGTACTGCACCTCAGGAAGGATATATTGGCCTCAGCGCAGATTCACCAGAATGATACTGGGGCTAAAAGGTTTAAGTTATGAGGACAGGTTGCATTCACTAGGCTTGTATTCCCTTGAGTTTAGAAGATAAAGGAGTGATCTAATTGAAGTGCTTAAGATGATTAAAGGATTTGATAGGGTAGACAGAGAGAAACTATTTCCTCTGATAGGAGAGTCCAGAACAAAGGGGCGTAACCTTAAAATTAGAGCTGGGCCGTTCAGGGGTGGTGTCAGGAAGCACTTCTTCACACAAAGGGTAGTGGAAATGTGGAAATCTGGAACTCTCTCCCTGAAAAAGCTGTTGAGGCTGGAGGTCAATTGAAAATTTCAAAACTGAGATCGATAGATTTTTCTTAGGCAAGGGTATTAAGGGTTATGGAACCAAGGCAGGTAGATGGAGTTAAGATACAGATCACCCGTGATCTAATTGCATGGCAGAACAGGCTCGAGGGCTGAATGGCCTCCTCCTGTTCCTATATCCAGACAAGGAAGGCTGTACTCGATCACCCAAACAAAACAAAAGGTCCACCCCCGCGGCCCATTCCATATGTGGTGAAGGATTTCCTGACATCAGTCCGAAACTTGCCTTTTGGCAATTTAAACCTGGTATCCTCTTTGTACTGATACATCAGTGACCCTACTCTCATACCGTCTAGTCATGGTGTAGTTTACAGTAATTTCTTGGATCGACACCATTTGCTATCTTGTACGTACCTCTGTAAGATCGCCTCTTAAGTCACTTTCTTTCCAGCTTGAAGAGCCCAGGTCATTCCTCACAACTCATAACCCCCAACACTTGTGGCTCGTCTCTGCACTGCCTCGAGACTTCGAATGACTCTGTTGAGTTTTGGTGACTAGAACTGGACTCGGTACTCACAATGCGGTCTGACCAGTTTTAGCATGATTTTCTCCAACTTATACTCTACTGTTTTTGACTGTTGTCCAGCATTGTATTTTGGACTTGTTGAACGATTTACCAAATGCGACTATCTCTCTATCTCGGTACCATTATTAGGCAGGTGGATGGGCACCAGGATGAAACATTAGAGAGGCGAAACAAGGTGCACAGAGGACTGGGAGCGACAAGCAGCACTAGAGTAAAGAATAGTTCAGAAATAGGAAGGCACAGACAGGGGGCAAATATGAGGCAGTCTAAGATGAGATTGGAGTGCATGTGCCTAAATGCACGTAGTGTGGTAAGTAAGGTTGGTGAGCTGCAGGCACAAGTCGCCACATACTATGATATAGTGGCAATAACAGAGACCTGGCTCAAAGAAGGGGAGATTTGGGTAATTAATATTCCTGGCAACAAGATATTCAGGAATGATAGGGAAAGAAAGAAAGGCGGGGGGTGGGTGGCAGTATTGATCAAAGAAATTATTATAGCACTGGAAAAGGATGATGTAGTTGAGGGGATGGAATCTATTTGGTTAGAATTAAGGAACAGTAGAGGAGCTATTACACTACTGGGTGTATATTATAGGCCACCAAATAGTGGGAAGTAGATAGAGGAGCAAATTTGCAGACAGATTACAGAAAGATGCAAGAACTATAGAGTAATAATAATGGGGGACTTCAATTATCCTAATATAGACTGGGATAGTAACAGTGTAAAGGGTAAAGAAGGAGAGGAATTCCTGAAATGTGTTTGAGAACTTTCTGGAACAGTGTGTATCTAGCCCAACCAGGAAGAAAACAGTGCTGGATCTACTTCTGGGGAATGAAGTGGGGCATAGAGGATATTTCAGTGGGGGAGCATTTGGAGAACAGTGATCATAATATCATTAGGTTTAGAATAGTTATGGAAAGGATAAGGAACAAGCAAATGTGAAAATGCATAACTGGAGGAGGGCTAATTTCGGTGTATTAAAAAGGGATCTTGCCCAGGTGGATTGGAATCAAAAATTGGTGGGCGAAACAGTAATTGAACAATGGGAGGCCTTCAAGGAGGAGATTAGCGGCTAACATAAAAGGGAACCCAAAAAGCTTTAATAAACATGATAAGTAGTAAAAGGGTAGTCAAAAGAAGGGTCGGACTGATTTGGGACAAAAAAGATAATCTTGTGGAGGCAGAGGGCGTGGCCGAGGCACTAAATGAGTATTTTGCATCAGTCTTCACCAGAGAAGAGGATATTGCCATTGGAGCAGTAAAGGAGGAGGTGGTAGTGATATTGGATAGGATAAAAATAGATAAACAGGATGTTCTTAAAAGATTGGCAGTACTCAAAGTAGAAAAGATGGGATGCATAGAGTACAAACGGAAAGATGTTATGCTAAACCTTTATAAAACACTGGTTAGGCCTCAGCTGGTGTTCAGTTCTGGGCACCACACTATAGGAAGGATGTCAAGGCCTTAGAGAGGGTGCAGAAGAGATTTACTGGAATGGTACCAGGGATGAGGGACTTCAGTTATGTGGAGAGACTGGAGAAGCTGGGATTGTTCTCCTTAGAGCAGAGAAGGTTAAGGGGAGATTTGATGGAGGTGTTCAAAATCATGAAGGGTTTTGACAGAGTAAGTAAGGAGAAAATGTTTCCAGTGGCAGAAGGGTCGGTAACCAGAGGACACAGATTTAAGGTGATCGACAAAAGAGCCAGAGGCGACATGAGGAAATATTTTTTAGGCAGCAAGTTATAATGATCTGGAATACACTGCCTGAAAGAACGGTGGAAACAGATTCAATAGTAACTTTCAAAAGGGAATTAGATAAATACTTAAAGGGACAATATTTACAGGGCGATGGGGAAAGAGCAGGGGAGTGGGACTAATTGGATAGCTGTTTCAAAGAGCTGGCATAGGCACGATGTACCGAATGGCCTCCTCCTGTAATGTACCGACTGTGATACTATGAAGTATGTCACAGTTGTTTTCTCTCTCTGCACAATGCTTAACATTCGTTCACATTGAATTTAATCGGCCATTCATTGTCCCAGTTACTATTTTTATCGAACTTGTTTGTAGGCCTGTGGGTGCTACTCCAGAATGTAACTTGTTAAACCTACTTGGTGGAACTTGGTTAAACCTACCTGAGGAAAGCTCAGCTAGTTTTCCACTCCTTCACCGGTGTCACATTGTACCACCTCCCCTTGGTACGAAAGTAGATGAACTGAGCTCTCCCGATAGCTTAGCGGAACAGTGGCAAACCTCATTGATATATTGTATATCAGTACACTCGCCAATATAGAATATAATCGTACACTGACTGATATATAATGTACTCACTGATATAGTGTATAACAGTACACACTGATATAGCGTATAATTGTACACTCACTGATACAGTGTTGAATTGTAAACTGATATATAATACACTCACTGATATAGTGTATAATAGTACACTCACTGATATATAATACACTCACTGATATAGTGTATAATAGTACACTCACTGATATATAATATACTCACTGATATAGTGTATAATTGTACACTCACTGATATAGTGTATAATTGTACACTGATATATAATACGCTCACTGAAATAGTGCATAATAGTACACTGATATATAATACGCTCACTGATATAGTGTACAATAATACACTCACTGATATACAATATACTCACTGATTATAGTGTATAATTGTACACTGATATATAATACGCTCACTGATATAGTGTATAATAATACACTCACTGATATACAATATACTCACTGATTATAGTGTATAATAGTACACTCACTGATATAGTGTACAATAGTACACTCACTGATATAGTGTATAATTGTGCACTGATATATAATACACTCACTGATATAGTGTATAATTGTACACTCACTGATATAGTGTATAATAGTACACTCACTGATATAGTGTATAATAGTACACTCATGATATAGTGTATAATTGTACACTCACTGATATATAATATACTCACTGATAGTGTATAATTGTACACTCACTGATATATAATGTACTCATTGATATAGTGTATAATTGTATACTCACTGAGATAGTGTGTCATAGTACACTCACTGAGATAGTTTATCAGAGTACACAAACTGAGATAGTGTGTCACAGTACACTCACTGAGATAGTGTGTCACAGTACACTCACTGAGATAGTGTGTCATAGTACACTCACTGAGATAGTGTGTCATAGTACACTCACTGAGATAGTGTGTTATAGTACACTCACTGAGATAGTGTGTCATCATACACAAACTGAGATAGTGTGTCACAGTACACAAACTGAGATAGTGTGTCACAGTACACAAACTGAGATAGTGTGTCATAGTACTCAAACTGAGATAGTGTGTCATAGTACTCAAACTGAGATAGTTTGTCACAGTATAATAGTACACTCACTGATGTAGTGTATAATTGTACACTCACTGATATAGTGTATTATTGTACACTCACTGATATAGTGCAGAATTGTACACTCACTGATATATAATATACTCACTGATATTGTGTATAATTGTACACTCACTGATATATAATGTACTCATTGATATAGTGTATAATTGTATACTCACTGAGATAGTGTGTCATAGTACACTCACTGAGATAGTGTGTCATAGTACACTCACTGAGATAGTGTGTCATAGTACACTCACTGAGATAGTGTGTCACAGTACACTCACTGAGATAGTGTGTCATAGTACACTCACTGAGATAGTGTGTCATAATACACTCACTGAGATAGTGTGTCATAGTACACTCACTGAGATAGTGTGTCATAGTACACTCACTGAGATAGTGTGTCATAGTACACTCACTGAGATAGTGTGTCGTAGTACACAAACTGAGATAGTGTGTCGTAGTACACAAAGTGAGATAGTGTGTCATAGTACACAAAGTGAGATAGTGTGTCATAGTACACAGTGAGATAGTGTGTCATTGTACTCAAACTGAGATAGTGTGTCATGGTACTCAAACTGAGATAGTGTGTCATGGTACTCAAACTGAGATAGTGTGTCATAGTACTCAAACTGAGATAGTTTGTCATAGTACACAAACTGAGATAGCGTGTCACAGTAAACTCACTGAGATAGTGTTTCACAGTACACAAAGTGAGATAGTGTGTCATTGTACACAAAGTGAGATAGTGTGTCATTGTACACAAAGTGAGATAGTGTGTCATAGTACACTCACTGAGATAGTGTGTCATAGTACACTCACTGAGATAGTGTGTCATAGTACTCAAACTGAGATAGTGTGTCACAGCACACTCACTGAGATAGTGTGTCATAGTACACTCACTGAGATAGTGTGTCATAGTACACTCACTGAGATAGTGTGTCATACAACTTAAACTGAGATAGTGTGTCATAGTACACAAACTGAGATAGTGTGTCACAGTACACTCACTGAGATAGTGTGTCACAGCACACTCACTGAGATAGTGTGTCATAGTACACTCACTGAGATAGTGTGTCATAGTACACTCACTGAGATAGTGTGTCACAGTACACTCACTGAGATAGTGTGTCATAGTACACTCACTGAGATAGTGTGTCGTAGTACACAAAGTGAGATAGTGTGTCATAGTACACAGTGAGATAGTGTGTCGTAGTACACAAAGTGAGATAGTGTGTCATAGTACACAGTGAGATAGTGTGTCGTAGTACACAAAGTGAGATAGTGTGTCATAGTACACAGTGAGATAGTGTGTCATAGTACACAGTGAGATAGTGTGTCATAGTACTCAAACTGAGATAGTGTGTCATAGTACTCAAACTGAGATAGTGTGTCATAGTACTCAAACTGAGATAGTTTGTCATAGTACACAAACTGAGATAGTGTGTCACAGTACACTCACTGAGACAGTGTGTCACAGTACACTCACTGAGATAGTGTTTCACAGTACACAAAGTGAGATAGTGTGTCATTGTACACAAAGTGAGATAGTGTGTCATTGTACACAAAGTGAGATAGTGTGTCATTGTACACAAAGTGAGATAGTGTGTCATTGTACACAGTGAGATAGTGTGTCATAGTAGTCAAACTGAGATAGTGTGTCATAGTACACTCACTGAGATAGTGTGTCATAGTACTCAAACTGAGATAGTGTGTCATCGTACTCAAACTGAGATAGTGTGTCATCGTACTCAAACTGAGATAGTGTGTCATCGTACTCAAACTGAGATAGTGTGTCATAGTACACAAACTGAGATAGTGTGTCATAGTACACTCACTGAGATAGTGTTTCACAGTACACAAAGTGAGATAGTGTGTCGTAGTACACAAAGTGAGATAGTGTGTCATCGTACTCAAACTGAGATAGTTTGTCATAGTATAATAGTACACTCACTGATATAGTGTATAATTGTACACTCACTGATATAGTGCAGAATTGTACACTCACTGATATATAATATACTCACTGATATTGTGTATAATTGTACACTCACTGATATATAATATACTCACTGATATAGTGTATAATTGTATACTCACTGAGATAGTGTGTCATAGTACACTCACTGAGATAGTGTGTCATAGTACACTCACTGAGATAGTGTGTCATAGTACACTCACTGAGATAGTGTGTCATCGTACACTCACTGAGATAGTGTGTCATAGTACACTCACTGAGATAGTGTGTCATAGTACACTCACTGAGATAGTGTGTCATAGTACACTCACTGAGATAGTGTGTCGTAGTACACAAACTGAGATAGTGTGTCGTAGTACACAAAGTGAGATAGTGTGTCGTAGTACACAAAGTGAGATAGTGTGTCATAGTACACAGTGAGATAGTGTGTCATTGTACTCAAACTGAGATAGTGTGTCATGGTACTCAAACTGAGATAGTGTGTCATAGTACTCAAACTGAGATAGTTTGTCATAGTACACAAACTGAGATAGCGTGTCACAGTAAACTCACTGAGATAGTGTTTCACAGGACACAAAGTGAGATAGTGTGTCATTGAACACAAAGTGAGATAGTGTGTCATAGTACACTCACTGAGATAGTGTGTCATAGTACACTCACTGAGATAGTGTGTCATAGTACTCAAACTGAGATAGTGTGTCATAGTACACAAACTGAGATAGTGTGTCACAGTACACTCACTGAGATAGTGTGTCACAGCACACTCACTGAGATAGTGTGTCATAGTACACTCACTGAGATAGTGTGTCATAGTACACTCACTGAGATAGTGTGTCATACAACTTAAACTGAGATAGTGTGTCATAGTACACAAACTGAGATAGTGTGTCACAGTACACTCACTGAGATAGTGTGTCACAGCACACTCACTGAGATAGTGTGTCACAGTACACTCACTGAGAATGTGTGTCATAGTACACTCACTGAGATAGTGTGTCATAGTACACTCACTGAGATAGTGTGTCATAGTACACTCACTGAGATAGTGTGTCATAGTACACAAACTGAGATAGTGTGTTACAGTACACTCACTGAGACAGTGTGTCACAGTACACTCACTGAGATAGTGTTTCACAGTACACAAAGTGAGATAGTGTGTCATAGTACACAAAGTGAGATAGTGTGTCATTGTACACAAAGTGAGATAGTGTGTCATTGTACACAAAGTGAGATAGTGTGTCATAGTACTCAAATTGAGATAGTGTGTCATAGTACACGCACTGAGATAGTGTGTCATAGTACACTCACTGAGATAGTGTGTCATTGTACTCAAACTGAGATAGTGTGTCATAGTATAATAGTACACTCACTGATATAGTGTAGAATTGTACACTCACTGATATATAATATACTCACTGATAGTGTATAATTGTACACTCACTGATATATAATGTACTCGTTGATATAGTGTATAATTGTAATTTTTTTTATTCGTTCATGGGATGTAGGCGTCGCTGACGAGGCCAGCATTTATTGCCCATCCCAGTGAGTGTACTATGACACACTGAGTATTGTATACTCACTGAGATAGTGTGTCATAGTACACTCACTGAGATAGTGTGTCACAGTACACTCACTGAGATAGTGTGTCATAGTACACTCACTGAGATAGTGTGTCGTAGTACACAAACTGAGATAGTGTGTCGTAGTACACAAACTGAGATAATGTGTCATAGTACACAAACTGAGATAATGTGTCATAGTACACAAAGTGAGAAAGTGTGTCATAGTACACAGTGAGATAGTGTGTCATTGTACTCAAACTGAGATAGTGTGTCATGGTACTCAAACTGAGATAGTTTGTCATAGCACACAAACTGAGATAGCGTGTCACAGTACACTCACTGAGACAGTGTGTCACAGTACACTCACTGAGATAGTGTTTCACAGTACACAAAGTGAGATAGTGTGTCATAGTACACAGTGAGATAGTGTGTCATTGTACTCAAACTGAGATAGTGTGTCATGGTACTCAAACTGAGATAGTTTGTCATAGCACACAAACTGAGATAGCGTGTCACAGTACACTCACTGAGACAGTGTGTCACAGTACACTCACTGAGATAGTGTTTCACAGTACACAAAGTGAGATAGTGTGTCATAGTACACAAAGTGAGATAGTGTGTCATTGTACACAAAGTGAGATAGTGTGTCATAGTACTCAAACTGAGATAGTGTGTCATAGTACACTCACTGAGGTAGTGTGTCATAGTACTCAAACTGAGATAGTGTGTCATAGTGCACTCACTGAGATAGTGTCATACAACTCAAACTGAGATAGTGTGTCATAGTACACAAACTGAGATAGTGTGTCATAGTACACAAACTGAGATAGTGTGTCACAGTACACTCACTGAAATAGTGTGTCGTAGTACACTCACTGAGATAGTGTGTCGTAGTACACTCACTGAGATAGTGTGTCGTAGTACACTCACTGAGATAGTGTGTCGTAGTACACTCACTGAGATAGTGTGTCGTAGTACACAAAGTGAGATAGTGTGTCATAGTACACAGTGAGATAGTGTGTCGTAGTACACAAAGTGAGATAGTGTGTCATAGTACACAGTGAGATAGTGTGTCGTAGTACACAAAGTGAGATAGTGTGTCATGGTACTCAAACTGAGATAGTGTGTCATAGTACTCAAACTGAGATAGTGTGTCATAGTACTCAAACTGAGATAGTGTGTCATAGTACTCAAACTGAGATAGTTTGTCATAGTACACAAACTGAGATAGTGTGTCACAGTACACGCACTGAGACAGTGTGTCACAGTACACTCACTGAGACAGTGTGTCACAGTACACTCACTGAGATAGTGTTTCACAGTACACAAAGTGAGATAGTGTGTCATTGTACACAAAGTCAGATAGTGTGTCATTGTACACAAAGTGAGATAGTGTGTCATTGTACACAAAGTGAGATAGTGTGTCATTGTACACAAAGTGAGATAGTGTGTCATTGTACACAAAGTGAGATAGTGTGTCATTGTACACAGTGAGATAGTGTGTCATAGTAGTCAAACTGAGATAGTGTGTCATAGTACACTCACTGAGATAGTGTGTCATAGTACTCAAACTGAGATAGTGTGTCATCGTACTCAAACTGAGATAGTGTGTCATCGTACTCAAACTGAGATAGTGTGTCATCGTACTCAAACTGAGATAGTGTGTCATAGTACACAAACTGAGATAGTGTGTCATAGTACACTCACTGAGATAGTGTGTCACAGTACACTCACTGAGACAGTGTGTCACAGTACACTCACTGAGATAGTGTTTCACAGTACACAAAGTGAGATAGTGTGTCATTGTACACAAAGTGAGATAGTGTGTCATTGTACACAAAGTGAGATAGTGTGTCATTGTACACAAAGTGAGATAGTGTGTCATTGTACACAGTGAGATAGTGTGTCATAGTAGTCAAACTGAGATAGTGTGTCATAGTACACTCACTGAGATAGTGTGTCATAGTACTCAAACTGAGATAGTGTGTCATCGTACTCAAACTGAGATAGTGTGTCATCGTACTCAAACTGAGATAGTGTGTCATCGTACTCAAACTGAGATAGTGTGTCATAGTACACAAACTGAGATAGTGTGTCATAGTACACTCACTGAGATAGTGTTTCACAGTACACAAAGTGAGATAGTGTGTCGTAGTACACAAAGTGAGATAGTGTGTCATCGTACTCAAACTGAGATAGTTTGTCATAGTATAATAGTACACTCACTGATATAGTGTATAATTGTACACTCACTGATATAGTGCAGAATTGTACACTCACTGATATATAATATACTCACTGATATTGTGTATAATTGTACACTCACTGATATATAATATACTCACTGATATAGTGTATAATTGTATACTCACTGAGATAGTGTGTCATAGTACACTCACTGAGATAGTGTGTCATAGTACACTCACTGAGATAGTGTGTCATAGTACACTCACTGAGATAGTGTGTCATAGTACACTCACTGAGATAGTGTGTCATAGTACACTCACTGAGATAGTGTGTCATAGTACACTCACTGAGATAGTGTGTCATAGTACACTCACTGAGATAGTGTTTCACAGTACACAAAGTGAGATAGTGTGTCGTAGTACACTCACTGAGATGGTGTATCAAAGTACACTCGCTGAGATGGTGTATCATAGTACACTCGCTGAGATGGTGTATCATAGTACACTCACTGAGATGGTGTATCATAGTACACTCACTGAGATGGTGTATCATAATACACTCACTGAGATGGTTTCTTATAGTACACTCATTGAGATAGTGTGTCATAGTACACTCACTGAGATAGTGTTTCACAGTACACAAAGTGAGATAGTGTGTCATAGTACACTCACTGAGATGGTGTATCAAAGTACACTCGCTGAGATGGTGTATCATAGTACACTCACTGAGATGGTGTATCATAATACACTCACTGAGATGGTTTCTTATAGTACACTCATTGAGATAGTGTGTCGTAGTACACTCACTGAGATAGTGTGTCGTAGTACACAAACTGAGATAGTGTGTCGTAGTACACAAAGTGAGATAGTGTGTCATAGTACACAGTGAGATAGTGTGTCGTAGTACACAAAGTGAGATAGTGTGTCATAGTACACAGTGAGATAGTGTGTCATAGTACTCAAACTGAGATAGTGTGTCATAGTACTCAAACTGAGATAGTTTGTCATAGTACACAAACTGAGATAGTGTGTCACAGTACACTCACTGAGACAGTGTGTCACAGTACACTCACTTAGATATTGTGTCATTGTACACAAAGTGAGATATTGTGTCATTGTACACAAAGTGAGATAGTGTGTCATCGTACTCAAACTGAGATAGTGTGTCATCGTACTCAAACTGAGATAGTGTGTCATAGTACACAAACTGAGATAGTGTGTCATAGTACACTCACTGAGATAGTGTTTCACAGTACACAAAGTGAGATAGTGTGTCGTAGTACACAAAGTGAGATAGTGTGTCATCGTACTCAAACTGAGATAGTTTGTCATAGTATAATAGTACACTCACTGATATAGTGTATAATTGTACACTCACTGATATAGTGCAGAATTGTACACTCACTGATATATAATATACTCACTGATATTGTGTATAATTGTACACTCACTGATATATAATATACTCACTGATATAGTGTATAATTGTATACTCACTGAGATAGTGTGTCATAGTACACTCACTGAGATAGTGTGTCATAGTACACTCACTGAGATAGTGTGTCATCGTACACTCACTGAGATAGTGTGTCATCGTACACTCACTGAGATAGTGTGTCATAGTACACTCACTGAGATAGTGTGTCATAGTACACTCACTGAGATAGTGTTTCACAGTACACTCATTGAGATAGTGTTTCATCGTACACAAAGTGAGATAGTGTGTCGTAGTACACTCACTGAGATGGTGTATCATAGTACACTCGCTGAGATGGTGTATCATAGTACACTCGCTGAGATGGTGTATCATAGTACACTCACTGAGATGGTGTGTCATAGTACACTCACTGAGATGGTGTATCATAATACACTCACTGAGATGGTTTCTTATAGTACACTCATTGAGATAGTGTTTCACAGTACACAAAGTGAGATAGTGTGTCATAGTACACTCACTGAGATGGTGTATCAAAGTGCACTCGCTGAGATGGTGTATCATAGTACACTCGCTGAGATGGTGTATCATAGTACACTCACTGAGATGGTGTATCATAGTACACTCACTGAGATGGTGTATCATAATACACTCACTGAGATGGTTTCTTATAGTACACTCACTGAGATAGTTTATTACAGTACACTCACTGAGATGGTGTTTCATAGTACACTCACTGAGATGGTGTATCATAGTACACTCACTGAGATGGTGTATCATAGTACACTCACTGAGATGGTGTATCATAGCACACACACTGAGATGGTGTATTATAGCACACACACTGAGATGGTGTATTATAGCACACACACCGAGAAGGTGTCGTATAGTACACTCACTGAGATGGTGTCTTATAGTACACTCAGTGAGATGGTGTATTAGAGAACACTCACTGAGATGGTGTATCATAGTACACTCACAAAGATGGTGTATCATAGTACATTCAGTGAGATGGTGTGTCGTATTACACTCAGTGAGATGGTGTTTAAATAGAGCACTCACTGAGATGGTGTTTAAATTGAACACTCACTGAGATGGTGTATCACAGTACACTCACTGAGATGGTGTATCACAGTACACTCACTGAGATGGTGTATTATAGTACACTCACAAAGATGGTGTATCATGGTACATTCAGTGAGATGGTGTGTCGTGGTACACTCAGTGAGATGGTGTATTATAGAACACTGACTGAGATGGTTCATTATAGTACACTCACTGAGATGGTGTATTATGGTACACTCGCTGAGATGGTGCATCATAGTACACTCGCTGAGATGGTGTATCATAGTACACTCGCTGAGATGGTGCATCATAGTACACTCGCTGAGATGGTGTATCATAGTACACTCGCTGAGATGGTGCATCATAGTACACTCGCTGAGATGGTGTATCATAGTACACCCGCTGAGATGGTGTAGCATAGTACACTCGCTGAGATGGTGTATCATAGTACACTCGCTGAGATGGTGTATCATAGTGCACTCACTGAGATGGTGTATTGTGGAACACTCACTGAGATGGTGTATTATAGAACACTCACTGAGATGGTGTATCATAGTACACTCACTGAGATGGTGTATTATAGTACGCTCACTGAGATGGTGTATCATAGTATACTCACTGAGATGGTGTATTATAGTACACTCACTGAGATGGTGTATCATAGTACACTCACTGAGATGGTGTATCATAGTACACTCACTGAGATGGTTTGTTATAGTACACTCACTGAGATGGTGTATCATAGTGCACTCACTGAGATGGTGTATTATAGTACACTCACTGAGATGGTGTATTATAGTACACTCACTGAGATGGTGTATCATAGTGCACTCACTAAGATGGTCTATTATAGTACACTCACTGAGATGGTGTATTATAGTACACTCACTGAGATGGTGTATCATCGTGCACTCACTGAAATGGTTTATTATAGTACACTACCGAGACTGTGTATTTTGGTGTACTTAGACCATTAATGTGTACTATAGTACACTCATTGAGATGGTGTATTATAGTACACTGAGATGGTGTATCATAGTGCACTCACTGAGATGGTGTATCATAGTATACTCACTGAGATGGTGTATTATAGTACACTCACTGAGATGGTCTATTTTCGTACGCTCACTGAGATGGTCTTTTATAGTACACTCACTGAGATGGTGTATTATAGTACGCTCACTGAGATGTTTTATTATAGTACACTCACTGAGATGGTCTATTTTCGTACACTCACTGAGATGGTCTATTTTCGTACGCTCACTGAGATGGTGTATTATAGTACGCTCACTGAGATGGTGTATTATAGTACTCTCACTGAGATGGTGTATTACAGTACACTCACTGAGATGGTCTATTATAGTACGCTCACTGAGATGGTCTATTATAGTACGCTCACTGAGATGGTGTATTATAGTACACTCACTGAGATGGTCTATTATAGTACGCTCACTGAGATGGTCTATTATAGTACTCTCACTGAGATGTTCTATTTTCGTACGCTCACTGAGATGGTCTATTATAGTACACCCACTGAGATGGTCTATTATAGTACGCTCACTGAGATGGTCTATTATAGTACACCCACTGAGATGGTCTATTATAGTACGCTCACTGAGATGGTCTATTATAGTACACTCACTGAGATGGTGTATTATAGTACACCCACTGAGATGGTCTATTATAGTACGCTCACTGAGATGGTCTATTATAGTACACTCACTGAGATGGTGTATTATAGTACACCCACTGAGATGGTGTATTACAGTACACTCACTGAGATGGTCTATTATAGTACGCTCACTGAGATGGTCTATTATAGTACTCTCACTGAGATGTTCTATTTTCGTACGCTCACTGAGATGGTCTATTATAGTACACCCACTGAGATGGTCTATTATAGTACGCTCACTGAAGTGGTCTATTTTCGTACGCTCACTGAGATGGTGTATTATAGTACACTCACTGAGATGGTGTATTATCGTACACTCACTGAGATGGTGTATTATAGTACACTCACTGAGATGTTCTATTATAGTACGCTCACTGAGATGGTGTATTATAGTACACTCACTGAGATGGTGTATTATAGTACACTCACTGAGATGGTGTATTATAGTACACTCACTGAGATGGTGTATTATCGTACGCTCACTGAGATGGTGTATTATAGTACGCTCACTGAGATGGTGTATTATAGTACGCTCACTGAGATGGTGTATTATAGTACGCTCACTGAGATGGTGTATTATAGTACGCTCACTGAGATGGTGTATTATAGTACACTCACTGAGATGGTGTATTATAGTACACTCACTGAGATGGTGTATTATAGTACACTCACTGAGATGGTGTATTATAGAACACTCACTGAGATGGTGTATTATAGTACACTCAGTGGTGTGGCTGGAATATGCGATGAGTCATTTTGAAACTTAGACCATTAATGTGAATTTTGACATGCTCGGTTTCAAATTATATGTATTTGAAATTTCGGTTGAATTTATTCATGCCTCAGTGCAGAACAAGACTGAGGTTGTGGGGTTGTCTGTGGCTCAGAGTGTAGGGCAGGTCTGAGGGTGAGGGGTTGTCTGTGGCTCAGAGTGTAGGGCAGGTCTGAGGGTGAGGGGTTGTCTGTGGCTCAGAGTGTAGGGCAGGTCTGAGGGTCAGGGGTTGTCTATGGCTCAGAGTGTAGGGCAGGCCTGAGGGTGAGGGGTTGTCTGTGGCTCAGAGTATAGGGCAGGTCTGAGGGTGAGGGGCTGTCTGTGGCTCAGAGTGTAGGGCAGGTCTGAGGGTGAGGGGTTGTCTGTGCCTCAGAGTGTAGGGCAGGCCTGAGGGTGAGGGGCTGTCTGTGGCTCAGAGTGTAGGGCAGGCCTGAGGGTGAGGGGCTGTCTGTGGCTCAGAGTGTAGGGCAGGTCTGAGGGTGAGGGGCTGTCTGTGGCTCAGAGTGTAGGGCAGGTCTGAGGGTGAGGGGCTGTCTGTGGCTCAGAGTGTAGGGCAGGTCTGAGGGTGAGGGGCTGTCTGTGGCTCAGAATGTAGGGCAGGTCTGAGGGTGAGGGGCTGTCTGTGGCTCAGAGTGTAGGGCAGGTCTGAGGGTCAGGGGTTGTCTGTGGCTCACGGTAGAGGACAGGACTGAGGGAGAAAACCAGCATGTCTGATGAGGTAACACGGGAAATCACCACCAGATGAAGTTAACTGACATTTAAAAGGCTGCAGATTGTGAGAAGGAAAGATTGTGGGAGATAAGGCATTCCATTTTCGAGAATGAGTCTGAATAAGGGAAGGTGTGATGAATCTTGAGTTCAATATGGCGACAATGCAGGGAGGAGAGAGATGGTATGCAAACCAATGTCATGTACCCATAACTTATCGACCACTCGCATTTATTGAAATTCATGTCTATTTGTCTGGAAAGTCACTTAGGGTTAAAATTAAGTTAAATTTAGTCAACAAGGGAATAACTTGCAGGGACACAAGCTGTGTGGCAGGTTCATCAGTTGGAGTACGAGACCAAGCAGTTAACAGAATTGCGTTTCTTGCATACCAAATTAGTTTGTGATAACTATCTACTCTCGATGTTGACGCCTATAATGTTGGATTGCTTTCCGTTCATTGAGCACAGCAGGTGGCCTAGGTGAACAAGGGAGGTTCCTCACTTGATTGGCAATTCAATGAGCCAGTCCTAGACACAAAGCATCTGCACTCTTGTTTTCTCTTGCTCTCATGAATTCTCTTCATCGTCTTCTCTGCTGCAGTGGAAATAGTCCCAGTATCTCAAGACTCTCCTCATAACTATAGTTTTCAATCCCTGGTATCAATTTGGTGAATCTATACTGTACATTCTTTATGGCTTTAACCTCCTTTCTATCATAAGGCATCCAAAACAGCATGCAGTACTCTGTGACCCAACCAGCGCTTTGTACAGATTTATCATTACTTCTTTACTCTTTCGCATTACTACTAGAAAGAAAGACTTGCATTTATATAGCGCCTTTTATGACCTCGGGACATCCTAAAGTGCTTTACAGTCAATGAAGTACTTTTTGAAGTGTAATCACTGTTGTAATGTAGGAAACGCAGCAGCCAATTAGCGCACAGCAAGATCCCACAAACAGCAATGTGATAATGAACAGATAATCTGCTTTAGTGATGTTGGTTGAGGAATAAATATTGGCCAGAACTCCCCTGCTCTTCTTTGAATAGTGCCACAGGATCTTTTACATCCACCAAGAAGGCAGACAGGGCCTCGGTTTAACGTCTCATCCGAAATACAGCACCTCCGACAGTGAAGCACTCCCTCAGTACTGCACTGGAAGTGTCAGCCTAGATTAAGAGTTCAAGCATAAACCAAATCACCACCGCCCCCCCATTCCAATCTCTACCCAAGCACTGAACCCTCTCTTCTGTCTAGTTTCACCCACATTCCCTCTCCCCACCTTCTCCAAGCTTATTTCATGCACGAGACCCCCCCTCCTGCTCCCTCAAACCCATTTTTTCTAATCTTGATCACCCAAATCTGCACCTCCCAAACCCGCAACCTCCACCACCTAGAGGGACAAGAGCAGCAGACACATGGGAACACCATCACCTCCCAAACCTACAATCTCCACCACCTAGAGAGACAAGAGCAGCAGACACATGGGAACACCATCACCTCCCAAACCTACAATCTCCATCACCTAGAGGGACAAGAGCAGCAGACACATGGGAACACCATCACCTCCCAAACCTACAATCTCCATCACCTAGAGGGACAAGGGCAGCAGACACGTGGGAGCACCGAGAGACAAGGGCAACAGACACATGGGAACACTGTCACCTCCCAAACCTACAATCTCCACCACCTAGAGAGACAAGAGCAGCAGACACATGGGAACACCATCACCTCCCAAACCTACAATCTCCACCACCTAGAGGGACAAGGGCAGCAGACAAATGGG
This sequence comes from Heptranchias perlo, assembly GCF_035084215.1. Classification (NCBI taxonomy): domain Eukaryota; kingdom Metazoa; phylum Chordata; class Chondrichthyes; order Hexanchiformes; family Hexanchidae; genus Heptranchias; species Heptranchias perlo. Next base: position 84,670,604 of record NC_090333.1, on the reverse strand, counting down.
AGCACCATCACTTCCAAGTTCTCCTCCACATCACACACCATCCCGACTTGGTCAAATATCTTCGTTCCTTCATCGGCTCTGGGTCAAAATCCTGGAACTCCCTCCTTAACAGGCCGGAATCTGGGGTTTGGGTGGTTTATATATAGAATAACAGATACCCAGGAGTGAGTTACAGACTGGAATCTAATCGAGGGGTTTGGGGGTTTATAAATAGAATAACATACCCGAGAGTGAGTTACAGGCTGGAATCTAATCGAGGGGTTTGGGGTGGTTTATATTTAGAATAACAGATACCCGGGAGTGAGTTACAGACTGGAATCTAATCGAGGGGTTCAGGGGGTTTATATTTAGAATAACAGATACCCGGGAGTGAGTTACAGCCTGGAATCTAATCGAGGGGTTCGGGGGGGGGTTTATATATAGAATAACAGATATCCGGGAGTGAGTTACAGGCTGGAATCTAATCGAGGGGTTCGGGGGGTTTATATATAGAATAACAGATATCCGGGAGTGAGTTACAGACTGGAATCTAATCGAGGGGTTCGGGGGGGTTTATATGTAGAATCTACAAAAAGGATATAGAGGCACTGGAGAAGATACAAAAAAGATTCGCAAGGTTGATACCAGAACTGAGAGGATATACTTATCAGGAAAGACAAAACAGGCAGGGGCTCTTTTCATTAGAAACCTGATAGAGGTCTTTAAGATTATGAAAGGGATTGATAGGATAGATGTAGAGAAAATGATTCCACTGTGGGGGAGACCCATACTAGAGGTCATCAATATAAGAGAGTCACAATATAGCCAATCGGGAATTCAGGAGAACCGAATCGAGGGGTTCAGATGGTTTTATGCAGAATAACGCATTAAAGCGTTGCATTTACATTTGCATGGTAACATCTCAGGAAAATGGGAAAGAGCTTCAGATACAATAAATTATAGCTTTTATGTAAAGAAAGATGTAGAGCTACTCAGTTGGATAACACAAATGGCAGTGAAATCAGTTGATTTGTTTGTGATGGTCGTGAGTGAGGTAGAAATCTTTTCTGGGACACTGTGAGAAATCCCTTCTCTTTAAATAGAGTGAGAGGATCTCGAATAGACCTTTGAGACCGGCAGTAATTTTAAAAGTAGGTCTCAGTGTAATCTGAACTCAGCAGGCCTTTTAGAATTACTGCCCTCACCTGGCAGCTTGGCAGCATGTGAACTCTGTGATCACATCACTGAGGATGCTCGCAGAGCCACTTGAGGTGCTGCTGAAGGTTAGGAGGAAGTACAGATTATTGGGGCATTAGGAGCTGTGGGCCTCAAGCTAATGTGTTAGTGATCGGAGAGAGGTGTGGGGTTATTGATGTAACTGAATCTGTGAGTGATCAGAGAGGGGAGGGGTCTGGGGTTATTGATGTAACTGAATCTGTGAGTGATCAGAGAGGGGAGGGGTCTGGGGTTATTGATGTAACTGAATCTGTGAGTGATCAGAGAGGGAAGGGGTCTGGGGTTATTGATGTAACTGAATCTGTGAGTGATCAGAGAGGGGACGGGTCTGGGGTTATTGATGTAACTGAATCAGTGAGTGATCAGAGAGGGGAGGGGTCTGGGGTTATTGATGTAACTGAATCTGTGAGTGATCAGAGAGGGGAGGGGTCTGGGGTTATTGATGTAACTGAATCTGTGAGTGATCAGAGAGGGGACGGGTCTGGGGTTATTGATGTAACTGAATCTGTGAGTGATCAGAGAGGGGAGGGGTCTGGGGTTATTGATGTAACTGAATCAGTGAGTGATCAGAGAGGGGAGGGGTCTGGGGTTATTGATGTAACTGAATCTGTGAGTGATCAGAGAGGGGAGGGGTCTGGGGTTATTGATGTAACTGAATCAGTGAGTGATCAGAGAGGGGAGGGGTCTGGGGTTATTGATGTAACTGAATCTGTGAGTGATCAGAGAGGGGAGGGGTCTGGGGTTATTGATGTAACTGAATCTGTGAGTGATCAGAGAGGGGAGGGGTCTGGGGTTATTGATGTAACTGAATCTGTGAGTGATCAGAGAGGGGAGGGGTCTGGGGTTATTGATGTAACTGAATCTGTGAGTGATCAGAGAGGGGACGGGTCTGGGGTTATTGATGTAACTGAATCAGTGAGTGATCAGAGAGGGGAGGGGTCTGGGGTTATTGATGTAACTGAATCTGTGAGTGATCAGAGAGGGGAGGGGTCTGGGGTTATTGATGTAACTGAATCAGTGAGTGATCAGAGAGGGGAGGGGTCTGGGGTTATTGATGTAACTGAATCTGTGAGTGATCAGAGAGGGGAGGGGTCTGGGGTTATTGATGTAACTGAATCTGTGAGTGATCAGAGAGGGGAGGGGTCTGGGGTTATTGATGTAACTGAATCTGTGAGTGATCAGAGAGGGGAGGGGTCTGGGGTTATTGATGTAACTGAATCTGTGAGTGATCAGAGAGGGGAGGGGTCTGGGGTTATTGATGTAACTGAATCTGTGAGTGATCAGAGAGGGGAGGGGTCTGGGGTTATTGATGTAACTGAATCTGTGAGTGATCGGGGAGGGGGGGGGGGGTCTGTGGTTATTGGTGTAACTGAATCTGTGAGTGATCAGAGAGGGGGGGGGGTCTGGGGTTATTGATGTAACTGAATCTGTGAGTGATCAGAGAGGGGAGGGGTCTGGGGTTATTGATGTAACTGAATCTGTGAGTGATCGGGGAGGGGGGGGGGGTCTGGGGTTATTGGTGTAACTGAATCTGTGAGTGATCGGGGAGGGGGGGGGGTCTGGGGTTATTGATGTAACTGAATCTGTGAGTGATCGGGGAGGGGGGGGGGGTCTGGGGTTATTGATGTAACTGAATCTGTGAGTGATCAGAGAGGGGAGGGGTCTGGGGTTATTGGTGTAACTGAATCTGTGAGTGATCGGGGAGGGGGGGGGGGTCTGTGGTTATTGATGTAACTGAATCTGTGAGTGATCAGAGAGGGGAGGGGTCTGGGGTTATTGATGTAACTGAATCTGTGAGTGATCAGAGAGGGGAGGGGTCTGGGGTTATTGATGTAACTGAATCTGTGAGTGATCAGAGAGGGGAGGGGTCTGGGGTTATTGATGTAACTGAATCTGTGAGTGATCAGAGAGGGGAGGGGTCTGGGGTTATTGATGTAACTGAATCTGTGAGTGATCAGAGAGGGGAGGGGTCTGGGGTTATTGGTGTAACTGAATCTGTGAGTGATCAGAGAGGGGAGGGGTCTGGGGTTATTGATGTAACTGAATCAGTGAGTGATCGGGGAGGGGGGGGGGGTCTGTGGTTATTGATGTAACTGAATCTGTGAGTGATCAGAGAGGGGAGGGGTCTGGGGTTATTGATGTAACTGAATCTGTGAGTGATCAGAGAGGGGAGGGGTCTGGGGTTATTGATGTAACTGAACCTGTAAGTGACCATGGAGGGGAGGGGTCTGGGGTTATTGATGGAACTGAAACTGAGAGTGATCGGGGAGGGGGGGGGTCTGTGGTTATTGGTGCAAGTGAATCTGAGAGTGATCAGAGAGGTGGGGGTTTGGAGTTATTGATGTAACTGAACCTGTGAGTGACCACGGAGGGGAGGGGTCTGGGGTTATTGATGTAACTGAATCTGAGAGTGATCGCGGAGGGGAGGGGTCTGGGTTATTGATGTAACTGAATCTGAGAGTGATCGCGGAGGGGAGGGGTCTGGGTTATTGGTGTAACTGAATCTGTCGATGATCGGGGAGGGGTCTGGGGTTATTGGTGTGAGTGAATCTGTCGATGATCGGGGAGGGGTCTGGGGTTATTGGTGTAACTGAATCTGTCGATGATCGGGGAGGGGTCTGGGGTTATTGGTGTAACTGAATCTGTCGATGATCGGGGAGGGGTCTGGGGTTATTGGTGTGAGTGAATCTGTCGATGATCGGGGAGGGGTCTGGGGTTATTGGTGTAACTGAATCTGTCGATGATCGGGGAGGGGTCCGGGGTTATTGGTGTAACTGAATCTGTCGATGATCGGGGAGGGGTCCGGGGTTATTGGTGTAACTGAATCTGTCGATGATCGGGGGGGGTCCGGGGTTATTGGTGTGAGTGAATCTGTCGATGATCGGGGGGGGGTCTGGGGTTATTGGTGTAACTGAATCTGTCGATGATCGGGGAGGGGTCCGGGGTTATTGGTGTAACTGAATCTGTCGATGATCGGGGGGGGTCCGGGGTTATTGGTGTGAGTGAATCTGTCGATGATCGGGGGGGGGTCTGGGGTTATTGGTGTAACTGAATCTGTCGATGATCGGGGAGGGGTCCGGGGTTATTGGTGTAACTGAATCTGTCGATGATCGGGGGGGGTCCGGGGTTATTGGTGTGAGTGAATCTGTCGATGATCGGGGGGGGGTCTGGGGTTATTGGTGTAACTGAATCTGTCGATGATCGGGGAGGGGTCCGGGGTTATTGGTGTAACTGAATCTGTCGATGATCGGGGGGGTCCGGGGTTATTGGTGTGAGTGAATCTGTCGATGATCGGGGAGGGGTCTGGGGTTATTGGTGTGAGTGAATCTGTCGATGATCGGGGAGGGGTCTGGGGTTATTGGTGTGAGTGAATCTGTCGATCGTTGAGGAGGGGTCTGGTGTTATTAGTGGGAGTGAATCTGTCGATCGTTGAGGAGGGGTCTGGGGTTATTAGTGGGAGTGAATCTGTCGATCGTTGAGGAGGGGTCTGGGGTTATTAGTGGGAGTGAATCTGTCGATCGTTGAGGAGGGGTCTGGGGTTATTAGTGGGAGTGAATCTGTCGATCATTGAGGAGGGGTCTGGGGTTATTAGTGGGAGTGAATCTGTCGATCATTGAGGAGGGGTCTGGGGTTATTAGTGGGAGTGAATCTGTCGATCGTTGAGGAGGGGTCTGGGGTTATTAGTGGGAGTGAATCTGTCGATCGTTGAGGAGGGGTCTGGGGTTATTAGTGGGAGTGAATCTGTCGATCGTTGGGGAGGGGTCTGGTGTTATTAGTGGGAGTGAGTTTGTCCTTGCTGGGAGTGTGGGGGTGGAGATTGTCGAAGTCTTGTTGTCGGACGCTGTCAGTATTCACTGGCCATATCAAACACCAGCCACCAATCCTTCAGTGGATTAGACGGATGCCCTTGTGCGTATTTGAGCCATGTCACTGAATGGACTGTACCTGTTAGGATAACGGTGCAGCGAGGTATCCCCCTGAACCTCCACACCAGCGGCTGCATCAAGTGTCCCTGCCCCTTCCATGGTCATTATGGGGATCGCCATCAAATGTCCGAGCATGCCTCTCGATTGGCTGCAACTCTCCCAGACCCAAGGGTCGTGTGGCGCCTAAAGTCACGTCAGTGGTGATTTTTGCCCGATTGCCATTCCTTCCAGAGAATTGAGAATTGAAGGGGAACAGCGGTGGGTGGTGAGGAGCGGAGAGAAGGGTTAATGTGAGAGATTGATGAATGCTGTCGGGTGTGTATCCTCACTCGCACCAAGTCCTGTTCACCCATCGTCCCTGGTGCTCGCTGACCTACATCGGCTCCCTCTCCTGCACCGCCTCGATTTAAAAATTTCCATCCTTGTTTTCAAATCCCTCCAAGGCCTCACCCCTCCCTATCTCTGTAACCTCCTCCAGCCCTACAACCCTCTGAGATCTCTGCACTCCTCCAATTCTGACTTCTTGCCCATCCCCGATTTTCACCTCCCCTCCATTGGCAGCCGTGCCTTCAGCTGCCTCGGCCCTCAGCTCTGGAATTTCCTCCCTAAATCTCTCCGCCTCTCAACCTCTCCTCCTTTAAGATGCTCCTTAAAACCTACCTCTTTTGGTCACCTGTCCTAATATCTCCTCATGTGGCTCCTTGTTATGTCTTGCCTGGGTACGCGCCCTGGGACGTTTTACTACGTTAAAGGCACTATTTCAATGCAAGTAGTTGTGTGATGTTCTTGTGATACCTGCTGTCCATGCTGACCTGTTGTATGTTGCTGATTTTCACTGTTTTTAAAAGGGAAAAAAAAAATACAAGAACATAAAAATGTGGGAACAAGTTGATGGCATACAGCTGTCACTTCTCCTGTCCCACTGTAAACATCCGTCATTTCTAGATCAGAATTTTTCACTTCCAGGACTTTGTGTCTCAAAATTCGGAGAGGTTTTGAGCCAGTAAACTGTGAATAATTGTCCCCACTGGTTGGTGAATCAGTAACAAGGGGGCACAGACTGCTGATGGGGTGAGATGAAGAGGTGGGAGGAGGCTCGTGTGGAGTATAAACACTGGCATTGACCAGTTGGGCCGAATGGCCTGTTCCTGTGCTGCAGATTCTGTGTAATTCTATGACTGAGGACGATCAGTAGGATAAAGCGGGAAATTAGAAGAGGCTTTTTTTTCACACGGGGTTATTAGAATTAAAAACAGAAAATGCTGGAAAAGCTCAGCAAGTGAGGCAGCATCTGTAGAGAAAGAAACAGAACCGGAAGATGTTAAAGAGTTAACAATTTTTAAGTAAGTTCAGAGCCAGGGAAAGGGGGGAGGGAGGGGTGAGGAGGAAAGAACAAAAGGGAAGGTCTGTGATAGGGTGGAGGGCAGGAGTGATTAAACGCCAAAAGGGATGATGGTGCAAGGCAAGGAGGGTGGTAATGGGACAAGTAAAGAAACACTGGTTAGGCCACAGCTGGAGTACTGTGTGCAGTTCTGGTCGCCACACTACAGGAAGGATGTGATCGCTTTGGAGAGGGTGCAGAGGAGATTCACCAGGATGTTACCAGGGCTGGAGCGCTTCAGCTATGAAGAGAGACTGGGAAGATTGGGTTTGTTTTCCTTGGAGCAGAGGAGGCTGAGGGGGGACATGATTGAGGTGTACAAAATTATGAGGGGCACAGATAGGATGGATACTTTTTCCCTTCGTTGAGGGTACTATAACAAGGGGACATAGATTCAAGGTAAAAGGCGGGAGGTTTAGAGGGGATTTGAGAAAGAAATTTTTCACCCAGAGGGTGGTTGGAGTCTGGAACTCACTGCCTGAAAGGGTTGTGGAGGCAGGAACCCTCACAACATTCAAGAAGCATTTGGATGAGCACTTGAAATGCCATAGCATACAAGGCTACGGACCAAATGCTGGAATATGGGATTAGAGTAGACAGGGCTGATGGCCGGCGCGGACACGATGGGCCGAAGGGCCTCTATCCGTGCTGTATAACTCTATGACTCTATGAGAAGATGGGTCTAGAGGAGCTGTAAATGGCAACAGCAGAACCATTACCAGAACCTGATGTCCGAAAAAATGGGAGCAGTGGTTATGATCTGAAGTTATTGAAATCAATATTGAGTCCAGAGGTTGTAAAGTGGCTAAACGAAAGGTGAGGTGCTGTTCCTCGAGATTACGATGAGCTTCATTGGAACAGTGTAAGAGGCCGAGGACAGAGAGTGGGAGTGGGACAGGGAATTAAAATGGTCATCTACCAGCAGATCAGGGTCACGCTTGTGGACTGAGCGGAGGTGTTCAGCAAAGCGATCACCCAATCTGTGTTTGGTCTCCCCAGTGTGGAGGAGACCGCATCGTGAGCAGTGAATACAGTATTGAAAGAAGTACAAGTAAATCACTGTTTCACCTGGAAGGAGTGTTTGGGGCCCTGGACGGTGGGGAGGGAGGAGGTGAAGGGGCAGGTGTTGCATCTCCTGTGCTTGCACGGGAAGGTGCCGTGGGGAGGAGAGCGGGTGTTGGGGGTGATGGAAGTGTCAGGGCGAGGGTATCGCGGAGGGAGCGGTCTCTTCGGAATGCTGAAAGGGGAGGGGAGGGGAAGATGTGTTCGATGGTGGGATCGTGCTGGAGGTGGCGGAAATAGCGGAGGATGATATGTTGAATGTGGAGGCTGGTGGGGTGGAAGGTGAGGACAAGGGGGAACCTATTGTGGTTCTGGGAGGGACGGGAAGGGGTGAGGGCAGAAGTGCGGGAAATAAGACGGACAGGGTTGAGGGCCCTGTCAACTACAGGGCTGTTACAGAGTTATTCGAATACTTCACCATAGGTGGCTATTGAGGCGGAGACTATAACATCATTTGAAAGGGAATTGGAGAAGTATTTGAAAAGGAAGAATATAAAAGGATACGGCGAAAGGGCAGGGAGATTAGATTAGCTCCAATTCAAGAGCTACCACCGACCGGAGCAGGTACGAGTGGTGCTGTCATTTGTGCGGTTTTTGATCTCAGAGAATGAACGTGTGAGGCAGTTATCGAGACAGTTTTTAGGCACCTTTGATCACAAGCTCGCAGTATTCCCGTTGGCAGCATGTGACCAATGAGTTCAGATTGGAACAGACTGGTCAGTTTTGGGCTACAGTCCAGCAGCATCCTGCATTTTAAGGTTATTTTGCATCTGTAACAAACAATGTCATCTGGAGAGTGACATCTATTCTCACTGTATAGATGGAAGGAGATGCTGATTTGGGACCAGGAATAACCCTGGAAAAATTGCCTTTCGTGGAAACCTGGTCAGTTTTAAGCTGGCCTAAACCAAGCAGTGACTGGATTAGTTTTCAGGCCAGCCCACACTGTTCACTGGTGTTTCCTGTTACACAATCGGGAAATGTTTCTCACAGGTGCTGTGTCACTCCCTGAGAAGCATGAGTTGGCATTTTTTGATCAGGAAGTTCCCTGTCCTTTTTTGCTGCTTCCTTGTTTTAAGTCAGTCTTTGTTGACTGTTGCTGAAGAGATGTGAATTTATCACGCAGCAGTTCCAGGGCACGGGGCGGCCTTTGGTGTCTTGTCCTCTGTGTTAACAGAGGAGTGAAAAGTTTCCAACCGTACCACTGTGTTGGATCCTCGGGGCAAGAGGGTGCAGTAAGAATCTATGCAGTGTGCAGTGAGGAGACTGACCAGCTGTTGCAAGCACACACAAGGTAACGTGGGTGTTAATCTGGGTTCAGTCTGAATCTGACGACCCCCTGAAGTTTCCTTCAGGAGTTCTTTCTAATCTGGTTACCCTGTAGGCTCTGTAAAAGCAGGCTGACCACTGATATCAGGCATGGTGCTGGCTCCTTCGGGTCCTGACTACCTGGCTTGTGATGTCTATCATCCATGAGTGTTTGTATCCTCTGGGACGAAGTTGAGTAATGCTGAATCCTTTTACAGATCATTGGTGCTTTGCTGCTGTCTGTTGTTCCCGGGAGGATGGGCTGGTGGCAAGGTTAAAGCTCCAGATGAGGGGAGTAGCTGCAGACAGCGGACTCGGTAAGTTTGCATTGGGATTCATGACATTACAGTTTGTGCCGTCAGAGAGTTGCTGTGGAGCCCATTTCATCAAATCCATATGATCAGTGGAAGAGGAAGGATGAGGAGGCATGGCTGGAGTTTGAATGTTTGTAGCTGGTGAATATTTATTCAAAACCTGCAACTGATACCTCCCCATCATAATCTCAATAGCTAAAATCTCCATCAAAACCTCAATAACTAACATTCCATGTCATAATCTCAATAACTAACATCCCCTATAATAACTAATATCTCCCATTATAACTTCAATAACTAATACCCTCAATCATAACCTCAATAACTAATCGCTTATGAATATCTGACTCTAATTTCTCCCCAACATAAGATACAAGAAGAAAGCAGTAAAAGTGGATGTTTATTTTAAAAACACAGTCTTTGTCTTATCCAGCTTGCATTTTAGAAATTTCCAGACCGCTCATTCAAACCCAGACTGTCCAGTCCCAAACTGGAGTGGTGCTGATCCTAGGCTGGTGACCTCCAAAGTCATTAAATGGTCCGACACACCAACCAGTCCTTCATAGTTAGAACAAGGACCATAATCTTGTTGTGCTAACATGGCTAAGGAGGCTTAGGGCACATAATGCTCATCGAGGGTGTGTGGACTTTATAGCAGTTGTGAACCAGACTGAATAACCATTGTATGATGAAGTTGGGCCGATGAGTTGCACAAATATCTTTCCACCTATTACTGGTATTACTGTAAGGAACAAAGATAATTTGAGTTTCCCTTAACATCCAGCCGCATGCTATCTCTGAGCGAGAGTGCCAGTATGCTTAGTCAGTCGAGGTGTATGCACCGGGAACTGGATTAAAATGGCCCGAATCCATTCCACAAGGGACCCTCACACCCAGCAGAAACACACCCTGTACCTGTGATCCCCGAGATGAGGGAACAGTGTTGAACCCAGTACACTTCCAGTAAACTTAGCTGAAGGTTATTAATTGGGAGTTTGAATAGAAGAGGTAGTGCCATCATAAAAAGTTCCTTGTGTGACCACATCCTGTTTGGTTTGATATGTTCCGACCGTTTCCTGCACCATCGCTGTGTGGGGGGGAGAGAGTGGCTTCAGCTGGAGCCGAGAGTGGATGTTGTTTGCTGTTTTCAGCTTCCCCTTTGATAACTGCGTTAAAGGCGCTATATAAATGTTGTTGCCTTATAGTTGGTGACTGCTCCTCCTCACCAATTGTAAACAATTTTACAACACCAAGTTATAGTCCAGCAATTTTATTTTAAATTCACAAGCTTTCGGAGGCTACCTCCTTCCTCAGGTGAACGATGTGGAAAATGCCACATCGTTCACCTGAGGAAGGAGGTAGCCTCCGAAAGCTTGTGAATTTAAAATAAAATTGCTGGACTATAACTTGGTGTTGTAAAATTGTTTACAATTGTCAACCCCAGTCCATCACCGGCATCTCCACATCATGGCCTCCTCACCAAAGCCTTTCTCCCTGTCTGCCCATGCCATCACTTGCCCTACCCAAACCGTCCACAGCAGTGCATAGCTCTTGTTCTCAGGTCCTGCCTTGCCTCTCAGCCTCCTCCAAGCAGCTCACATCCTTCCACCTATACCACCTCTCACTTACAATCATCGTCATATGATGCCCTCCTGAGTCAAACTGTGATTTCATCACCTCACTTCCCTCCACTCTGATGGCTCATCCTTGAAGATTTTGACCTATACCTAAATTTCTCTAGCCCCCTCTCCGCTCATTTTTCTGCTTTCCATACTCCAAGGTTCCAGTCGCCAGTAAGACTATCTCTGATCCTTTTCACATTCCCTTTACCAACAACATTCCCTGCTTTCCCCCCTCCCGCTACCCTCAGTTTGCTCACCCCGCTCCCTCACAAACTTACTCTGAAACCCCCCCAGCTCCGTCTCCTCTGACCCTCCACCTGTCACCACACAGCTGCCAGAGCTCAACTGTCCGCCCACCATTGCTTTCAACAAAGTTATTGGCAACAAATCACTGCACTTCACCCATGCACGCTGCTCGCGCAGTATAGTTACAATCTTCATTTCTGTTCATTCAGTTCTCTTGAATACAATGTGATGTGACCATGCCCTGCGAGGTCTGATACTCTGTGATCAATTCCAACAACAGATGATATGTTGTGACAGTGTATTGTCATGTGACACAGCGTGACAGTGTCCTATCGTGACAGTATCCTGTCTTTTTTATATGTTGTGACAGTATCCTGTTGTGTTTGATATGGTGTGACAGTGTCCTGTCGTGTTTGACGTGACAGTATCCTGTCGTGTTTGATATGTTGTGACAGTATCCTGCCTTGATGATATGTTGTGACAGAGTCCTGTTGTGTTTGACGTGACAATATCCTGTCGTGTTTGATATGTTGTGACAGTATCCTGCCTTGATGATATGTTGTGACAGAGTCCTGTTGTGTTTGACGTGACAATATCCTGTCGTGTTTGATATGTTATGACAGAGTCCTGTCGTGTTTGTATGTTGTGACAGTATCCTGTCGTGTTTGATACTTTGTGACATGTGCTGTCGTGTTTGATATGTAGCGACAGTATCCTTTCATGTTTGATATGTGACAGTATCATTTGGTATTTGATATATTGTTACTGTCTCCTGTCGTGTTTGATGTGTTGTGACAGTATCCCGTTGTGTTTAATATGTTGTGACAGGGTCCTGTCGTGTTTGATACGTTGTGACAATATTCTGTCGTGTAGTTTTGTTGTGACAGTATCCTGTTGTGTTTGACTTGTGACACGATCAGGTCATGTTTTTTTGTAACAGTATCCTGTCGTGTTTGATATATTGTGACTGCATCTTCTCGTGTTTGATATGTTGTGACAGTATCCGGTCGTGTTTGATATGTTGTGACAGTATCCGGTCATGTTTGATATGTTGTGACAGTATCCTGTCGTGTTTGATGTGTTGTGACAGTATCCTGTCGTGTTTGATATGTTGTGACAGTATCCTGTCGTGTTTGATGTGTTGTGACAGTATCCTGTCGTGTTTGATATGTTGTGACAGTATCCGGTCGTGTTTGATATGTTGTGACAGTATCCTGTCGTGTTTGATATGTTGTGACAGTATCCTGTCGTGTTTGATGTGTTGTGACAGTATCCTGTCGTGTTTGATGTGTTGTGACAGTATCCTGTCGTGTTTGATGTGTTGTGACAGTATCCTGTCGTGTTTGATGTGTTGTGACAGTATCCTGTCGTGTTTGATATGTTGTGACAGTATCCGGTCGTGTTTGATATGTTGTGACAGTATCCTGTCGTGTTTGATGTGTTGTGACAGTATCCTGTCGTGTTTGATATGTTGTGACAGTATCCGGTCGTGTTTGATATGTTGTGACAGTATCCTGTCGTGTTTGATGTGTTGTGACAGTATCCTGTCGTGTTTGATGTGTTGTGACAGTATCCTGTCGTGTTTGATGTGTTGTGACAGTATCCTGTCGTGTTTGATATGTTGTGACAGTGTCCTGTCGTGTTTGATGTGGTGTGACAGTAGCCTGTCATGTTTGAATGTTGTGACAGTATCCTGTCGTGTTTGAATGTTGTGACAGTATCCTGTCGTGTTTGAATGTTGTGACAGTAATCTGTACTGGTTGATATGTGGTGACAGTATCCTGTCATGTTTGATATGTTTTGACAGTAATTCTGTCGTGATTATTATGTTGTGACAGTATACTGTCGTGTTTTTTGTCATGACAGTATCCTGTCGTGTTTGACATGTGACACTATACAGTCTTTTTTTGTGACCGTGTCCATTCGTGTTTGTATGTTGTGACAGTATCCGGTCATGTTTCTTCTGGTGTGACAGTATCCTGTTGAGTTTATGCTGTGACAGTATCCCATCGTGTTTGATATGTTGTGACAGTATCCTGTCATGTATGATATGGTGTGACATTATCCTGTCATGTATGATGTGGTGTGACAGTATCCTGTCGTGCTTGACATGTTGCGACATTATCCTGTCGTGTTTGATATGTTGTGATAGTGTCCCCTCGTGTTTTTTTTGTTGTGACAGTGTCCCCTCGTGTTTTTTTTGTTGTGACAGTGTCCCCTCGTGTTTTTTTTTGTTGTGACAGTGTCCCCTCGTGTTTTTTTTGTTGTGACAGTGTCCCCTCGTGTTTTTTTTGTTGTGACAGTGTCCCCTCGTGTTTTTTTTGTTGTGACAGTGTCCCCTCGTGTTTTTTTTGTTGTGACAGTGTCCCCTCGTGTTTTTTTTGTTGTGACAGTGTCCTCTCGTGTTTTTTTTGTTCTGACAGTGCCTCTCGTGTTTTTTTTGTTGTGACAGAATCCTGTCGTGTTTTTTTTGTTGTGACAGTGTCCTCTCGTGTTTTTTTTGTTGTGACAGAATCCTGTCGTGTTTTTTTTTGTTGTGACAGTGTCCTCTCGTGTTTTTTTTGTTGTGACAGAATCCTGTCGTGTTTTTTTTGTTGTGACAGTGTCCTCTCGTGTTTTTTTTTGCTGTGACAGTGTCCTCTCGTTTTTTTTGTTGTGACAGTGTCCTCTCGTGTTTTTTTTGTTGTGACAGTGTCCTCACGTGTTTTTTTTTGTTGTGACAGTGTCTTCTCGTGTTTTTTTTGTTGTGACAGTGTCCTCTCGTGTTTTTTTTTGTTGTGACAGTGTCCTCTCGTGTTTTTTTTTGTTGTGACAGTGTCTTCTCGTGTTTTTTTTGTTGTGACAGAATCCTGTCGTGTTTTTTTTTGTTGTGACAGTGTCCTCTCGTGTTTGATATGTTGTGACAATATCCTGTCGTGTTTGATATGTTCTGACTGTTGCCTGCCGTGGTTGACACGTTACGACAGTATCCTGGTGTTTTTGTATATTGTGCCAGTATCCTGGCGTGTTTGCTATGTCGTGACAGTATCTTTTGGAAATTGATATGTTGTAACAGAATCCAGTCGTGTTTGATATGTTGTGATACTATGTTGTTGTGTTTTTTGTTGTGACAGTGTCCCCTCCTGTTTTTTTTGTTGTGACAGTGTCCTGTCGTGTTTTTTCTGTTGTGACAGTGTCCTCTCGTGTTTTTTCTGTTGTGACAGTGTCCTGTCGTGTTTTTTTTGTTGTGACAGCGTCCTGTCGTGTTTTTTTTGTTGTGACAGTGTCCCCTCGTGTTTTTTCTGTTGTGACAGTGTCCTCTCGTGTTTTTTCTGTTGTGACAGTGCCCTCTCGTGTTTTTTCTGTTGTGACAGTGTCCTCTCGTGTTTTTTTTGTTGTGACAGTGTCCTCTCGTGTTTTTTTTTGAAGGTGGCCTCCCGTGTTTTTTTTTGTTGTGACAATGTCCTCTCGTGTTTTTTTTGTTGTGACAGTATCCTGTCGTGTTCGATATGTTGTGACAGTGGCCTGTCGTGTTCGATATGTTGTCACAGTGTCCTGTCGTGTTCGATATGTTGTGACAGTGTCCTGTCGTGTTCGATATGTTGTGACAGTGTCCTGTCGTGTTTGATAAGTTGTGACAGTGTCCTGTCGTGTTTGATATGTTGTGACCGTATCCTGTCGTGTTTGATATGTTGTGACCGTATCCTGTCGTGTTTGATATGTTGTGACAGTATCCTGTCGTGTTTGATATGTTCTTACTGTATACTGCCATGCTTGATATGATGTGACAGTATCCTGTCATGCATGAGACGTTGTGACAGTATCCTGCCGTGTTTGTATGTTGTGACTGTAATCTGTTGTGGTTGATATGTTGTGACAGTATCCTGTCATGCTTGATGTGATGGTATCCTGCCGTGTTTGTATGTTGTGACAATAATCTGTCATGGTTGATATGTTGTGATAGTATCCTGTCATGCTTGACATGTGACGATATCATGGCGTGTTTGTATGTTGTGACAGTAATCTGTCATGTTTTATATGGTGTGATAGTATCCTATTGTTTTTTGTTGTGACGGTACTCCAGCCGTTTTTCACATGTTGTGACAGTATCCTGTCATGCTTGACATGCTGTGACAGTAACCTGGTGTGTTTGTATGTTGTGACAGTATCCTGTCGTGTTTGATGTGTTGTGACAGTATCCTGTCGTGTTTGATATGTTGTGACAGTATCCTGTCGCGTTTGATATGTTGTGACAGTATCCTGTCGTGTTTGATGTGTTGTGACAGTATCCCGTCGTGTTTGATATGTTGTGACAGTGTCCTCTCGTGTTTGATATGTTGTGACAGTGTCCTCTCGTTTTTTTTGTTGTGACAGTGTCCCCTCGTTTTTTTTGTTGTGACAGTGTCCTCTCGTGTTTTTTTTGTTGTGACAGTGTACTCTCGTGTTTTTTTTGTTGTGACAGTGTCCTCTCGTGTTTTTTTTGTTGTGACAGTGTCCCCTCGTGTTTTTTTTGTTGTGACAGTGTCCTCTCGTGTTTTTTTTGTTGTGATAGTGTCCTCTCGGGTTTTTTGTTGTGACAGTGTCCTCTCGTGTTTTTTTTGTTGTGATAGTGTCCTCTCGGGTTTTTTGTTGTGACAGTGTCCCCTCGTGTTTTTTTTGTTGTGTCAGTGTCCTCTCTTTTTTTTTGTTGTGATAGTGTCCTCTCGTGTTTTATTTGTTGTGACAGTGTCCTCTCGTGTTTGATATGTTGTGACAGTGTCCTGTCGTGTTTGATGTGTTGTGACAGTATCCTGTCGTGTTTGATATGTTGTGACAGTATCCTGTCGTGTTTGATGTGTTGTGACAGTATCCTGTCGTGTTTGATATGTTGTGACAGTATCCTGTCGTGTTTGATATGTTGTGACAGTGTCCTGTCGTGTTTGATATGTTGTGACAGTATCCTGTCGTGTTTGATATGTTGTGACAGTATCCCGTCGTGTTTGATATGTTGTGATAGTATCCCGTCGTGTTTGATATGGTGTGATAGTATCCCATCGTGTTTGATATGGTGTGACAGTATCCCATCGTGTTTGATATGGTGTGACTTTATCCTGTCTTGTTTGATATGTTGTGACAGTATCATTTAGTTAATTGATATGTTTATGTCAGTATCCTGTTGTGTCTGACATGTTGTGACAGTGTCCTCTCGTGTTTGATATGTTGTGACAGTGTCCTCTCGTGTTTGATATGTTGTGACAGTGTCCTCTCGTGTTTGATATGTTGTGACCGTGTCCTCTCGTGTTTGATATGTTGTGACAGTGTCCTCTCGTGTTTGATATGTTGTGACAGTGTCCTCTCGTGTTTGATATGTTGTGACAGTGTCCTCTTGTGCTTTTTTTTGTTGTGACAGTGTCCTCTCGTTTTTTTTGTTGTGATAGTGTCCTCTCGTGTCTTTTTTTGTTGTGACAGTGTCCTCTCGTGTTTTTTTTTGTTGTGACAGTGTCCTCGTGTTTTTTTTGTCGTGACAGTGTCCTCTCGTGTTTGATATGTTGTGACAGTGTCCTGTTGTGTTCGATATGTTGTGACAGTATCCTGCCGTGCTTGACATGTTGTGACAGTATCCTGGCGTGTTGGTATGACAGAAATATATTGTTCATATATTGTGAGAGTGTCCTTTCGTGTTTGATATGTTGTGACAGTTTCCTTTCATGTTTGATATGTTGTGACGGTGCGCTGTCGCGTTTGATATGTTGTGACAATATCCTGTCGTGTTTGATATGTTCTGACTGTTGCCTGCTGTGGTTGACACGTTGTGACAGTATCCTGGTGTTTTTGTATGTTGCGACAGTATCCTGCGACAGTATCCTGGTGTTTTTGTATGTTGTGCCAGTATCCTGGCGTGTTTGCTATGTCGTGACAGTATCTTTTGGAATTTGATATGTTGCAACAGTATCCAGTCGTGTTTGATATGTTGTTGTGTTTTTTGTTGTGACAATATCTTGTGTTTGACTTGTGACAGTATCCTGTCGTGTCTTTTTTATGACAGTATCCTGTCATTCTTGATATGTTCTGACAGTATCCTGTCGTGTTTGATGTGTTGTGACAGTATCCGGTCATGCTTGATATGATGTGACAGTATCTTGTTGTGCTTGACACGTTGTGACAGTATCCTGTCGTGTTTGATATGTTGTGACAGTATCCTGTCGTGTTTGATATGTTGTGACAGTATCCTGTCGTGTTTCATGTGTTGTGACAGTATCCTGTCGTGTTTGATATGTTGTGACAGTATCCTGTCGTGTTTGATGTGTTGTGACAGTATCCTGTCGTGTTTGATGTGTTGTGACAGTATCCTGTCATGTTTTATATGTTGTGACAGTATCCTGTCGTGTTTGATGTGTTGTGACAGTATCCTGTCGTGTTTTATATGTTGTGACAGTATCCTGTCGTGTTTGATGTGTTGTGACAGTATCCTGTCGTGTTTGATATGTTGTGACAGTATCCTGTCGTGTTTGATGTGTTGTGACAGTATCCTGTCGTGTTTGATATGTTGTGACAGTATCCTGTCGTGTTTCATGTGTTGTGACAGTATCCTGTCGTGTTTGATGTGTTGTGACAGTATCCTGTCGTGTTTGATGTGTTGTGACAGTATCCTGTCATGTTTTATATGTTGTGACAGTATCCTGTCGTGTTTGATGTGTTGTGACAGTATCCTGTCGTGTTTGATGTGTTGTGACAGTATCCTGTCGTGTTTGATATGTTGTGACAGTATCCTGTCGTGTTTGATGTGTTGTGACAGTATCCTGTCGTGTTTGATGTGTTGTGACAGTATCCTGTCGTGTTTGATGTGTTGTGACAGTATCCTGTCGTGTTTGATATGTTGTGACGGTATCGTGTTGTGTTTGATATGTTTTGACAATATCTTGTTGTGTTTGGTATGTTCTTACTGTATACTGCCATGCTTGACACGTTGTGACAGTATCCTGACGTGTTTGTATGTTGTGACTGTAATCTGTTGTGGTTGATATGTTGTGACAGTATCCTGTCATGCTTGATGTGATGGTATCCTGTCGTGTTTGTATGTTGTGAGAATAATTTGTCGTGGTTGATATGTTGTGATGGTATCCTGTCGTGCTTGACATGTTGTGACGATATCATGGTGTGTTTGTATGTTGTGACAGAAATCTGTCATGTTTTATATGGTGTGATAGTATCTTATTGTTTTTTGTTGTTACGGTACTCCAGCCGTTTTTCACATGTTGTGACAGTATCCTGTCGTGTTTCATATGTTCTGACAGTATCCTGTCGTGTTTGATGTGTTATAACAGTATCCTGTCGTGTTTGATGTGTTGTGACAGTATCCTGTCGTGTTTGATGTGTTGTGACAGTATCCTGTCGTGTTTGATGTGTTGTGACAGTATCCTGTCGTGTTTGATGTGTTGTGACAGTATCCTGACGTGTTTGATGTGTTGTGACAGTATCCTGTCGTGTTTGATGTGTTGTGACAGTATCCTGTCGTGTTTGATGTGTTGTGGCTGTATCAAGTCGGTTTTGATGTGTTGTAACAGTATCCTGTCGTGTTTGATGTGTTGTGACAGTGTCCTGTCGTGTTTCATATGTTCTGATAGTATCCTGTCGTGTTTGATGTGTTGTGACAGTATCCTGTCGTGTTTGATGTGTTGGGACGGTGTCCTGTCATGTTTGATATGTTGTGACAGTGTCCTGTCGTGTTTCATATGTTGTGACTGTATCCTGTCATGTTTGATGTATTGTGACAGTGTCCTGTCGTGTTTCATATGTTCTGACAGTATCCTGTCGTGTTTGATGTGTTGTGATAGTATCCTGTCGTGTTTGATGTGTTGTAACAGTATCCTGTCGTGTTTGATGTGTTGTGACAGTGTCCTGTCGTGTTTCATATGTTCTGACAGTATCCTGTCGTGTTTGATGTGTTGTGACAGTATCCTGTCGTGTTTGATGTGTTGGGACGGTGTCCTGTCATGTTTGATATGTTGTGACAGTGTCCTGTCGTGTTTCATATGTTGTGACTGTATCCTGTCATGTTTGATGTGTTGTGACAGTGTCCTGTCGTGTTTCATATGTTGTGACAGTATCCTGTCATGTTTGATGTGTTGTGACAGTAT
The DNA here is from genome assembly GCF_035084215.1 of Heptranchias perlo. Taxonomy (NCBI): domain Eukaryota; kingdom Metazoa; phylum Chordata; class Chondrichthyes; order Hexanchiformes; family Hexanchidae; genus Heptranchias; species Heptranchias perlo. Next base: position 84,651,434 of record NC_090333.1, on the reverse strand, counting down.
CCTGTCGTGTTTGATGTGTTGTGACAGTATCCTGTCGTGTTTGATGTGTTGTGACAGTATCCTGTCGTGTTTCATATGTTGTGATAGTATCCTGTCGTGTTTGATGTGTTGTGACAGTATCCTGTCGTGTTTGATGTGTTGTGACAGTGTCCTGTCGTGTTTCATATGTTGTGACAGTATCCTGTCGTGTTTGATGTGTTGTGACAGTATCCTGTCGTGTTTGATGTGTTGTGACAGTATCCTGTCGTGTTTGATGTGTTGTGACAGTATCCTGTCGTGTTTGATGTGTTGTGACAGTATCCTGTCGTGTTTGATGTGTTGTGACAGTATCCTGTCATGTTTTATATGTTGTGACAGTATCCTGTCGTGTTTGATGTGTTGTGACAGTATCCTGTCGTGTTTGATGTGTTGTGACAGTATCCTGTCGTGTTTAATGTGTTGTGACCGTATCCTGTGGTGTTTCTTGTGTTATGACAGTATCCTGTCACGTTTGATACGGTGAGACAGTATCCTGTTGTGTTTGTGTGTTGTGACAGTAATCTGTCATGGTTGATATGTTGTTACAGTGTCTTTTCATGTTTGATATTTTCTTACTGTATCCTGCCGTGCTTGACATGTTGTGACTGTATCCTGGCATGTTGGTATGACATAAATATATCGTTCATATATTGTGACAGTGTCTTTTCGTGTTTGATATGTTGTGACAGTATCCTATTGTTTTTGATGTGTTGTGACAGTATCCTGTCATGTTTTTTGTTGTGTCAGAAATTCTATCGTGTTTGATATGTTGTGACAGTATCCTGTCGTGTTTTTTGTTGTGTCAGAAATTCTATCGTGTTTGATATGTTGTGACAGTATCCTGTCGTGTTTGATATGTCGTGACAATAATCCTGTTGTGTTTAATATGTTTGTGACATTGTGCTGTCATGTTTGTTACCTTGTGACAGTATCCAAGCGTGTTTGTGTTCTGATACGATGTGTTTTTTGTTGTGACAATATCCTGTTGTGTTTGATATGTTGTGACAGTATCCTGTTGTGTTTGATATGTTGTGACAGTGTTCTGTTGTGTTTGACTTGTGACAGTATCCTGACGTGTCTTTTTTGGTGAACTGTATCCTGTCGTGCTTGATGTGTTGTTACTGACTCCTGTCAGGTTTGATATGTTGTGACAGTTCCTGTCGTGTTTGATGTATTATGACAGTATCCTGTCGTGTTTGATAAGTTGTGACAGTATCCTGTCGTGTTTGATATGTTGTGACTGCATCTTCTCGTGTTTGTTATGTTGTGACAGTATCCTGGCATGATTGATATGTTGTGACAGTATCCTGTCGTGTTTGATATGTTGTGACCGTGTCCTGTCATGTTTGTATGTTGTGACAGTATCCCATCGTGTTTGATATGTTGTGACAGTATCCCATCATGTTTGATATGTTGTGACCGTGTCCTGTCATGTTTGATATGTTGTGACAGTATCCCATCGTGTTTGAAATGTTGTGACAGTGTTCTGTCATGTTTGATATGTTGTGACAGTATCCTGTCGTGTTTGATGTGTTTTGACAGTATGCTGTCGTGTTTGATGTGTTGTGACAGTATCCTGTCATGTTTGATGTGTTGTGACAGTATCCTGTCGTGTTTGATGTGTTGTGACAGTATCCTGTCGTGTTTGATGTGTTGTGACAGTATCCTTTCTTGTTTGATGTGTTGTAATAGTGTCCTGTTCTGTTTGATATGTTGTGACAATATTCTGTCGTGTTTGATATGTTTTTACTGTACCCTGCCGTGCTTGACATGTTGTGACAGTATCCTGTCGTTTTTTGTTGACACTAATCCTGTCTTGTTTGTTGTGTTGTGACAGTAACATGTCGTGTTTCACACTTGGTCATATCCTGTCGTGTTTTTGTTGTGACAGTAATCCTGTCGTGCTTTTGTTGTGACAGCAATCCTGTCGTGTTTTTTGTTGTGACAGTAATCCTGTCATGTTTGATGTGTTGTGACAATATCCTGTCGTGCTTGATGTGTTGTGACAGTATCCTGTTGTGTTTGAATTGTTGTGACAGTATCCTGTCGTGTTTGATGTGTTGTGACAGTATCCTGTCGTGTTTGATGTGTCGTGACAGTATCCTATCATGTTTGATGTGACGTGACAGTATCCTGTCGTGTTTGATGTGTCGTGACAGTATCCTGTCGTGTTTGATGTGTCGTGACAGTATCCTGTCGTGTTTGATATATTCTTAACGTATCCTGCCATGTTTGACATGTTGTGTTAATATCCTGGCGCTTTTGTATATTGTGACACTGTCGTGGTTGATATATTGCAACAGTGCCCTTTTGTGTTTGATATGTTGTGACAGTGTCCTGTCGTGCTTTACAGGTTGTGACAGTATCCTGTCGTGTTTGATATGTTGTGACAGTATCCTGTCGTGTTTGATATGTTGTGACAGTATCCTGTCGTGTTTGATATGTTGGGACAGTATCCTGTCATGTTTGATATGTTGTGACAGTGTCCTGTTGTGTTTGATGTGTTGTGACAGTATCCTGTTGTGTTTGATATGTTGTGACAGTATTCTTTCGTGTTTGATATGTTGTGACAGTATCCTGTCGTGTTTGATATCATGTTATGGTATCCTGATGTGTTTGGTATGTTCTGACAGTAATGTCATATTTCACATGTGACAGTATCGTGTAGTGTTTCTTGTTGTGACACTATCCTGTCATGTATGATATGTTGTGACAGTATACTGTCATGTTTGATATGGCGTGATAGTCTCCTGTCTTTTTTGACAAGTTATGACAGTATTCTGTCGTGTTTGATATGTTGTGAGAGTATTCTGTCGTGTTTGATATGTTGTGACGGTATCCTGGCATGATTGATATGTTGTGACAGTATCCTGTCGTGTTTGATATGTCGTGACAATAATCCTGTTGTGTTTAATATGTTTGTGACATTGTGCTGTCATGTTTGTTACCTTGTGACAGTATCCAAGCGTGTTTGTGTTCTGATACGATGTGTTTTTTGTTGTGACAATATCCTGTTGTGTTTGATATGTTGTGACAGTATCCTGTTGTGTTTGATATGTTGTGACAGTGTTCTGTTGTGTTTGACTTGTGACAGTATCCTGACGTGTCTTTTTTGGTGAACTGTATCCTGTCGTGCTTGATGTGTTGTTACTGACTCCTGTCAGGTTTGATATGTTGTGACAGTATCCTGTCGTGTTTGATATGTTGTGACCGTGTCCTGTCATGTTTGTATGTTGTGACAGTATCCCATCGTGTTTGATATGTTGTGACAGTATCCCATCATGTTTGATATGTTGTGACCGTGTCCTGTCATGTTTGATATGTTGTGACAGTATCCCATCGTGTTTGAAATGTTGTGACAGTGTTCTGTCATGTTTGATATGTTGTGACAGTATCCTGTCGTGTTTGATGTGTTTTGACAGTATGCTGTCGTGTTTGATGTGTTGTGACAGTATGCTGTCATGTTTGATGTGTTGTGACAGTATCCTGTCGTGTTTGATGTGTTGTGACAGTATCCTGTCGTGTTTGATGTGTTGTGACAGTATCCTTTCTTGTTTGATGTGTTGTAATAGTGTCCTGTTCTGTTTGATATGTTGTGACAATATTCTGTCGTGTTTGATATGTTTTTACTGTACCCTGCCGTGCTTGACATGTTGTGACAGTATCCTGTCGTTTTTTGTTGACACTAATCCTGTCTTGTTTGTTGTGTTGTGACAGTAACATGTCGTGTTTCACACTTGGTCATATCCTGTCGTGTTTTTGTTGTGACAGTAATCCTGTCGTGCTTTTGTTGTGACAGCAATCCTGTCGTGTTTTTTGTTGTGACAGTAATCCTGTCATGTTTGATGTGTTGTGACAATATCCTGTCGTGCTTGATGTGTTGTGACAGTATCCTGTTGTGTTTGAATTGTTGTGACAGTATCCTGTCGTGTTTGATGTGTTGTGACAGTATCCTGTCGTGTTTGATGTGTCGTGACAGTATCCTATCATGTTTGATGTGACGTGACAGTATCCTGTCGTGTTTGATGTGTCGTGACAGTATCCTGTCGTGTTTGATGTGTCGTGACAGTATCCTGTCGTGTTTGATATATTCTTAACGTATCCTGCCATGTTTGACATGTTGTGTTAATATCCTGGCGCTTTTATATATTGTGACAGTAATCTGTCGTGGTTGATATATTGCAACAGTGCCCTTTTGTGTTTGATATGTTGTGACAGTGTCCTGTCGTGCTTTACAGGTTGTGACAGTATCCTGTCGTGTTTGATATGTTGTGACAGTATCCTGTCGTGTTTGATATGTTGTGACAGTATCCTGTCGTGTTTGATATGTTGGGACAGTATCCTGTCATGTTTGATATGTTGTGACAGTGTCCTGTTGTGTTTGATGTGTTGTGACAGTATCCTGTTGTGTTTGATATGTTGTGACAGTATTCTTTCGTGTTTGATATGTTGTGACAGTATCCTGTCGTGTTTGATATCATGTTATGGTATCCTGATGTGTTTGGTATGTTCTGACAGTAATGTCATATTTCACATGTGACAGTATCGTGTAGTGTTTCTTGTTGTGACACTATCCTGTCATGTATGATATGTTGTGACAGTATACTGTCATGTTTGATATGGCGTGATAGTCTCCTGTCTTTTTTGACAAGTTATGACAGTATTCTGTCGTGTTTGATATGTTGTGAGAGTATTCTGTCGTGTTTGATATGTTGTGACGGTATCCTGGCATGATTGATATGTTGTGACAGTATCCTGTCGTGTTTGATGTGTTGTGACAGTATCGTGTCGTGTTTGATATGTTGTGACAGTGTTCTGTCGTGTTTGATATGTTGTGACAGTGTTCTGTCGTGTTTGATATGTTGTGACAGTATCCTGTCGTGTTTTTTGTTGACAGTATCCTGTCGTGTTTGATATGTTGTGACTGTAATCTGTCGTGGATGATGTGTTGTGACAGTATGCTGTCGTGTTTGATGTGTTTTGACAGTATCCTGTCGTGTTTGATGTGTTGTGACAGTATCCTGTCGTGTTTGATGCGTTGTGACTGTATCCTGTCGTGTTTGATGTGTTGTGACAGTATCCTTTCTTGTTTGATGTGTTGTAATAGTGTCCTGTTCTGTTTGATATGTTGTGACTATATTCTGTCGTGTTTGATATGTTTTTACTGTACCCTGCCGTGCTTGACATGTTGTGACAGTATCCTGTCGTTTTTTGTTGACACTAATCCTGTCTTGTTTGTTGTGTTGTGACAGTAACATGTCGTGTTTCACACTTGGTCATATCCTGTCGTGTTTTTGTTGTGACAGTAATCCTGTCGTGTTTTTGTTGTGACAGCAATCCTGTCGTGTTTTTTGTTGTGACAGTAATCCTGTCGTGTTTTTGTTGTGACAGTAATCCTGTCGTGTTTTTTGTTGTGACAGTAATCCTGTCGTGTTTTTGTTGTGACAGTAATCCTGTCATGTTTGATGTGTCGTGACAGTATCCTATCGTGTTTGATGTGACGTGACAGTATCCTGTCGTGTTTGATGTGTCGTGACAGTATCCTGTCGTGTTTGATGTGTCGTGACAGTATCCTGTCGTGTTTGATGTGTCGTGACAGTATCCTGTCGTGTTTGATGTGTCGTGACAGTATCCTGTCGTGTTTGATGTGTTGTGACAGTATCCTGTCGTGTTTGATGTGTCGTGACAGTATCCTATCGTGTTTGATGTGTCGTGACAGTATCCTGTCGTGCTTGATGTGTTGTGACAGTATGCTGTCGTGTTTGATGTGTTGTGACAGTATCCTGTCGTGTTTGATGTGTTGTGACAGTATGCTGTCGTGTTTGATGTGTTGTGACAGTATCCTGTCGTGTTTGATGTGTTGTGACAGTATCCTTTCTTGTTTGATGTGTTGTAATAGTGTCCTGTCGTGTTTGATGTGTCGTGACAGTATCCTGTCGTGTTTGATGTGTCGTGACAGTATCCTGTCGTGTTTGATATATTCTTAACGTATCCTGCCGTGTTTGACATGTTGTGTTAATATCCTGGCGCTTTTGTATATTGTGACAGTAATCTGTCGTGGTTGATATATTGCAACAGTGCCCTTTTGTGTTTGATATGTCGTGACAGTGTCCTGTCGTGCTTTACAGGTTGTGACAGTATCCTGTCGTGTTTGATATGTTGTGACAGTATCCTGTCGTGTTTGATATGTTGTGACAGTATCCTGTCATGTTTGATATGTTGTGACAGTATCCCGTCATGTTTGATATGTTGTGACAGTGTCCTGTTGTGTTTGATGTGTTGTGACAGTATCCTGTTGTGTTTGATATGTTGTGACAGTATTCTTTCGTGTTTGATATGTTGTGACAGTATCCTGTCGTGTTTGATATCGTGTTATGGTATCCTGATGTGTTTGGTATGTTCTGACAGTAATCTGTCATATTTCACATGTGACTGTATCATGTAGTGTTTATTGTTGGGACACTATCCTGTCATGTATGATATGTTGTGACAGTATACTGTCATGTTTGATATGGCGTGATAGTCTCCTGTCTTTTTTGACAAGTTATGACAGTATTCTGTCGTGTTTGATATGTTGTGAGAGTATTCTGTCGTGTTTGATATGTTGTGACGGTATCCTGGCATGATTGATATGTTGTGACAGTATCGTGTCGTGTTTGATGTGTTGTGACAGTGTTCTGTCGTGTTTGATATGTTGTGACAGTGTTCTGTCGTGTTTGATGTGTTGTGACAGTATCCTGTCGTGTTTTTTGTTGACAGTATCCTGTCGTGTTTGATATGTTGTGACTGTAATCTGTCGTGGATGATGTGTCGTGACAGTATCCTGTCGTGTTTGATGTGTCGTGACAGTATCCCGTCGTGTTTGATGTGTCGTGACAGTATCCTGTCGTGTTTGATGTGTTGGGACGGTGTCCTGTCATGTTTGATATGTTGTGACAGTGTCCTGTCGTGTTTCATATGTTGTGACAGTATCCTGTCGTGTTTGATGTGTTGTGACAGTATCCCATCGTGTTTGATATGTTGTGACAGTATCCTGTCATGTTTGATGTGTTGTGACAGTGTCCTGTCATGTTTGATATGTTGTGACAGTATCCCATCGTGTTTGATATGTTGTGACAGTATCCTGTCGTGTTTGATGTGTTGTGACAGTATCCCATCGTGTTTGATATGTTGTGACAGTATCCCATCATGTTTGATATGTTGTGACAGTATCCTGTCATGTTTGATGTGTTGTGACAGTGTCCTGTCATGTTTGATATGTTGTGACAGTATCCCATCGTGTTTGATATGTTGTGACAGTATCCTGTCATGTTTGATGTGTTGTGACAGTGTCCTGTCGTGTTTGATGTGTTCTGACAGTATCCCATCGTGTTTGATATGTTGTGACAGTATCCCATCATGTTTGATATGTTGTGACCGTGTCCTGTCATGTTTGATATGTTGTGACAGTATCCCGTCGTGTTTGAAATGTTGTGACAGTGTTCTGTCATGTTTGATATGTTGTGACAGTATCCTGTCGTGTTTGATAAGTTGAGACAGTATCCTGTCATGTTTGATATGTTGTGACAGTGTTCTGTCATGTTTGATATGTTGTGACAGTATCCTGTCATGTTTGATATGTTGTGACAGTATCCTGTCGTGTTTGATGTGTTTTGACAGTATCCTGTCGTGTTTGATCTGTTGTGACAGTATCCTGTCGTGTTTGATGTGTTATGACAGTATCCTGTCATGTTTGATGTGTTGTGACAGTATCCTGTCGTGTTTGACATGTTGTGACAGTATCCTGTCGTGTTTGATATGTTGTGACTGTAATCTGTCGTGCATGATGTGTTGTGACAGTATCCTGTCGTGTTTGATGTGTTGTGACAGTATCCTGTCATGTTTGACATGTGGTGACAGTATCCTGTCGGGTTTGATGTGTTGTGACAGTATCCTGTCGTGTTTGATGTGTCGTGACAGTATCCTGTCGTGTTTGATGTGTCGTGACAGTATCCTGTCGTGTTTGATGTGTCGTGACAGTATCCTGTCGTGTTTGATGTGTCGTGACAGTATCCTGTCGTGTTTGATGTGTCGTGACAGTATCCTGTCGTGTTTGATATATTCTTAACGTATCCTGCCGTGTTTGACATGTGTTAATATCCTGGCGCTTTTGTATATTGTGACAGTAATCTGTCGTGGTTGATATATTGCAACAGTGCCCTTTTGTGTTTGATATGTTGTGACAGTGTCCTGTCGTGCTTTACAGGTTGTGACAGTATCCTGTCGTGTTTGATATGTTGTGACAGTATCCGGTCGTGTTTGATATGTTGTGACAGTATCCTGTCATGTTTGATATGTTGTGACAGTATCCTGTCATGTTTGATATGTTGTGACAGTATCCTGTCGTGTTTGATATGTTGTGACAGTATCCTGTCATGTTTGATATGTTGTGACAGTGTCCTGTGGTGCTTGATGTGTTGTGACAGTATCCTGTCGTGTTTGATATGTTGTGACGGTATCCTGGCATGATTGATATGTTGTGACAGTATCGTGTCGTGTTTGATATGTTGTGACAGTATCGTGTCGTGTTTGATATGTTGTGACCGTGTCCTGTCATGTTTGTATGTTGTGACAGTATCCCATCGTGTTTGATATGTTGTGACAGTATCCCATCATGTTTGATATGTTGTGACCGTGTCCTGTCATGTTTGATATGTTGTGACAGTATCCTGTCGTGTTTGATAAGTTGAGACAGTATCCTGTCGTGTTTGATGTGTTGAGACAGTATCCTGTCGTGTTTGATGTGTTGTGACAGTATCCTGTCGTGTTTGATGTGTTGTGACAGTATCCTGTCGTGTTTGATGTGTTGTGACAGTATCCTTTCTTGTTTGATGTGTTGTCATCGTGTCCTGTTCTGTTTGATATGTTGTGACAATATTCTGTCGTATTTGATATGTTTTTACTGTACCCTGCCGTGCTTGACATGTTGTGACAGTATCCTGTCGTTTTTTGTTGACACTAATCCTGTCTTGTTTGTTGTGTTATGACAGTAACATGTCGTGTTTCACACTTGGTCATATCCTGTCGTGTTTTTGTTGTGACAGTAATCCTGTAGTGTTTTTGTTGTGACAGCAATCCTGTCGTGTTTTTTGTTGTGACAGTAATCCTGTCGTGTTTTTGTTGTGACAGCAATCCTGTCGTGTTTTTGTTGTGACAGTAATCCTGTCGTGTTTTTTGTTGTGACAGTAATCCTGTCGTGTTTTTGTTGTGACAGTAATCCTGTCGTGTTTTTGTTTTGACAGCAATCCTGTCGTGTTTTTTGTTGTGACAGTAATCCTGTCGTGTTTTTGTTGTGACAGTAATCCTGTCGTGTTTTTTGTTGTGACAGTAATCCTGTCGTGTTTTTGTTGTGACAGTAATCCTGTCGTGTTTGATGTGTCGTGACAGTATCCTGTCGTGTTTGATGTGTCGTGACAGTATCCTGTCGTGTTTGATATATTCTTAACGTATCCTGCCGTGTTTGACATGTTGTGTTAATATCCTGGCGCTTTTGTATATTGTGACAGTAATCTGTCGTGGTTGATATATTGCAACAGTGCCCTTTTGTGTTTGATATGTCGTGACAGTGTCCTGTCGTGCTTTACAGGTTGTGACAGTATCCTGTCGTGTTTGATATGTTGTGACAGTATCCTGTCATGTTTGATATGTTGTGACAGTATCCTGTCGTGTTTGATATGTTGTGACAGTATCCTGTCGTGTTTTTGTTGTGTCAGAAATTCTATCGTGTTTGTATGTTGTGACAGTATCCTATCGTGTTTGATATGTTGTGACAGTATCCTGTCGTGTTTGATATCGTGTTATGGTATCCTGATGTGTTTGGTATGTTCTGACAGTAATCTGTCATATTTCACATGTGACAGTATCGTGTAGTGTTTCTTGTTGTGACACTATCCTGTCATGTATGATATGTTGTGACAGTATACTGTCATGTTTGATATGGCGTGATAGTCTCCTGTCTTTTTTGACAAGTTATGACAGTATTCTGTCGTGTTTGATATGTTGTGAGAGTATTCTGTCGTGTTTGATATGTTGTGACGGTATCCTGGCATGATTGATATGTTGTGACAGTATCCTGTCGTGTTTGATGTGTTGTGACAGTATCGTGTCGTGTTTGATATGTTGTGACAGTGTTCTGTCGTGTTTGATATGTTGTGACAGTGTTCTGTCGTGTTTGACATGTTGTGACAGTATCCTGTCTTGTTTTTTGTTGACAGTATCCTGTCGTGTTTGATATGGTGTGACTGTAATCTGTCGTGGATGATGTGTTGTGACAGTATCCTGTCGTGTTTGATGCGTCGTGACAGTATCCTGTCGTGTTTGATGTGTCGTGACAGTATCCTGTCGTGTTTGATGTGTCGTGACAGTATCCTGTCGTGTTTGATGTGTTGTGACAGTATCCTGTCGTGTTTGATATATTCTTAACGTATCCTGCCGTGTTTGACATGTGTTAATATCCTGGCGCTTTTGTATATTGTGACAGTAATCTGTCGTGGTTGATATATTGCAACAGTGCCCTTTTGTGTTTGATATGTCGTGACAGTGTCCTGTCGTGCTTTACAGGTTGTGACAGTATCCTGTCGTGTTTGATATGTTGTGACAGTATCCTGTCATGTTTGATATGTTGTGACAGTATCCTGTCGTGTTTGATATGTTGTGACAGTATCCTGTCATGTTTGATATGTTGTCACAGTGTCCTGTGGTGTTTGATGTGTTGTGACAGTATCCTGTCGTGTTTGATATGTTGTGACAGTATCCTGTCGTGTTTGATATGTTGTGACAGTATCCTGTCGTGTTTTTGTTGTGTCAGAAATTCTATCGTGTTTGTATGTTGTGACAGTATCCTATCGTGTTTGATATGTTGTGACAGTATTCTTTTGTGTTTGATATGTTGTGACAGTATCCTGTTGTGTTTGATATCGTGTTATGGTATCCTGATGTGTTTGGTATGTTCTGACAGTAATCTGTCATATTTCACATGTGACAGTATCGTGTAGTGTTTCTTGTTGTGACACTATCCTGTCATGTATGATATATTGTGACAGTATACTGTCATGTTTGATATGGCGTGATAGTGTCCTGTCTTTTTTGACAAGTTATGACAGTATTCTGTCGTGTTTGATATGTTGTGACAGTATCCCATCGTGTTTGATATGTTGTGACAGTATCCATCATGTTTGATATGTTGTGACCGTGTCCTGTCATGTTTGATATGTTGTGACAGTATCCCATCGTGTTTGAAATGTTGTGACAGTATCCTGTCGTGTTTGTATGTTGTGACAGTATCCTGTCGTGTTTTTGTTGTCAGAAATTCTATCGTGTTTGTATGTTGTGACAGTATCCTATCGTGTTTGATATGTTGTGACAGTATTCTTTTGTGTTTGATATGTTGTGACAGTATCCTGATGTGTTTGGTATGTTCTGACAGTAATCTGTCATATTTCACATGTGACAGTATCGTGTAGTGTTTCTTGTTGTGACACTATCCTGTCATGTATGATATGTTGTGACAGTATACTGTCATGTTTGATATGGCGTGACAGTATTCTGTCGTGTTTGATATGTTGTGACGGTATTCTGTCGTGTTTGATATGTTGTGACAGTATTCTGTCGTGTTTGATATGTTGTGACGGTATCCTGGCATGATTGATATGTTGTGACAGTATCGTGTCGTGTTTGATATGTTGTGACAGTATCGTGTCGTGTTTGATATGTTGTGACAGTGTTCTGTCGTGTTTGATATGTTGTGACAGTGTTCTGTCGTGTTTGACATGTTGTGACAGTATCCTGTCGTGTTTTTTGTTGACAGTATCCTGTCGTGTTTGATATGTTGTGACTGTAATCTGTCGTGGATGATGTGTTGTGACAGTATCCTGTCGTGTTTGATATGTTGTGACAGTGTTCTGTCGTGTTTGATATGTTGTGACAGTATCCTGTCGTGTTTGATGTGTTGTGACAGTATCCTGTCGTGTTTGATGTGTTGTGACCGTGTCCTGTCATGTTTGATATGTTGTGACAGTATCCCATCGTGTTCGATATGTTGTGACAGTATCCTGTCGTGTTTGATGTGTTGTGACAGTATCCTATCGTGTTTGATATGTTTTGACAGTAATTCTGTCGTGATTGTTATGTTGTGACAGTATACTGTCGTGTTTTTTGTCATGACAGTATCCTGTCGTGTTTGACATGTGACACTTTTTTTTGTGACCATGTCCATTCGTGTTTGTATGTTGTGACAGTATCCTGTTATGTTTCTTCTGGTGTGACAGTATCCCGTCGTGTTTGATATGTTGTGACAGTATCCCATCGTGTTTGATATGTTGTGACCGTGTCCTGTCATGTTTGATATGTTGTGACAGTATCCCATCGTGTTTGATATGTTGTGACCGTGTCCTGTCATGTTTGATATGTTGTGACAGTATCCCATCGTGTTCGATATTTTGTGACCGTGTCCTGTCATGTTTGATATGTTGTGACAGTATCCCATCGTGTTTGATATGTTGTGACCGTGTCCTGTCATGTTTGATATGTTGTGACAGTATCCCATCGTGTTCGATATTTTGTGACCGTGTCCTGTCATGTTTGTATGTTGTGACAGTATCCGGTCATGTTTCTTCCGGTGTGACAGTATCCTGTCGTGTTTATGTTGTGACAGTATCCCATCGTGTTTGATATGTTGTGACAGTATCCCATCGTGTTTGATATTTTGTGACCGTGTCCTGTCATGTTTGATATGTTGTGACAGTATCCCATCGTGTTCGATATTTTGTGACCGTGTCCTGTCATGTTTGTATGTTGTGACAGTATCCGGTCATTTTTCTTCCGGTGTGACAGTATCCTGTCGTGTTTATGTTGTGACAGTATCCCATCGTGTTTGATATGTTGTGACAGTATCCTGTCATGTTTGATATGTTTGTGACATTGTGCTGTCATGTTTGTTACCTTGTGACAGTATCCAAGCGTGTTTGATGTGTTGTGCCAGTGTCCTGTCCTGTTTGATGTGTTGTGACAGTATCCTGTCCTGTTTGATATGTTTGTGACATTGTGCTGTCATGTTTGTTACCTTGTGACAGTATCCAATCGTGTTTGATGTGTTGTGACAGTGTCCTGTCCTGTTTGATGTGTTGTGACAGTATCCTGTCGTGTTTGATGTGTTGTGACAGTATCCTGTCGTGTTTGATGTGTTGTGACAGTGTCCTGTCGTGTTTTTTGTTGTGATACTATCCTGTTGTGTTTGATATGTCGCGTCAGTACCTTGTGTGTCGGTACCCTGTTGTGTGACACAATGTGACGCATACCTTGCGATACAATGTGACCGTGTCGTGCTATGTGTAATATATTGTAATCCATGTGGTGTGTTATATGATGTGACCGTGTCATGCTATGTGTAATATATTGTAATCCATGTGGTGTTGTGTGATATGATGTGACCGTATCCTGCTATGTGTAATATATTGTAATCCATGTGGTGTGTTATATGATGTGACCGTGTCGTGCTATGTGTAATATATTGTAATCCATGTGGTGTGTTATACGATGTGACCGTGTCGTGCTATGTGTAATATATTGTAATCCATGTGGTGTGTTATACGATGTGACCGTGTCGTGCTATGTGTAATATATTGTAATCCATGTGGTGTGTTATATGATGTGACCGTGTCGTGCTATGTGTAATATATTGTAATCCATGTGGTGATGTGGTGTGTTATATGATGTGACTGTGTCGTGCTATGTGTAATATATTGTAATCCATGTGGTGTGTTATATGATGTGACTGTGTCGTGCTATGTGTAATATATTGTAATCCATATGGTGTTCTGTGAAATGATGTGACCCATATCCTGGCACTGGCCAGTGACAATGGGAATATGAGTGAGTGCCTGGCACTGGTGATGATACCCGTTATGTGTAGTCCTCCTTTTGCAGTCTTCCTATTTTGGGTTTAGAATGGTGTCTTATCGCTGGCTTGGCTTCAGAGAGTGCCCTATTCTTGGGTTTGCTAAAGTTGAGAACCCAGGTAGCATGCACTGTGATGTGGTAAGGGAGCACATGGTGATTAAGGTACCAAGTGTTATGCCCTGAGTTGACTGCTAACTTGCACTAATAGGGCATACACGGGGTAAAGAGTTCATTTGGAGCATTGATGGAGATTGGCACGAGGCCTTTCATTATCAGTCCTGCGGGCATGAGATGGAATCAGTGAGGAGTTTTTTTTTCTTAATATATCTCATTTACCTCGGGGATAATTCTGAGTCACCGTGCAAACTTGAAATAAGAATGTGGATAGCTTGGTAATGAACACAATTCAGAACTTCAGCAGCTGAACCTGTTCTAGACTTGAATAAAAGGCAGTGACAGCTCTTTCTTGCACTGCTGTGTAAGCTCCATTTTACATAAGATAGCAAGCTGGGAAGAAGGAGCGCATCCTATGCAGGGAATTTGCAGGATTTAGCTCCACCCAGCTGTTCCTCCATCAGCAAAAATTACAGAACCGAGAAATCATTTTGTCAGACGGTCAGGGTCTCGTGTCTAGCGAGCACCTTCGGTCAATGCAGGACCAGCACAGGCGTGTGTGCACGGAGTAATGCAATGAACAGGGATCAATACTATTTATAGTTGTTCTTGGGACATGGGTGACACTGGCAAGGCCATATTTATTGTCCATCCCTACTCTGCCTCCTACAGTGTCAGCCATGGCTCAGTGGGTAGCACTCCCGCCTCTGAGTCAGAAGGTCATGGGTTCAAGTCCTACTCCAGGGATTTAAGCACAAAATCCAGGCTGACGCTCCCAGTGCAGCACTGTGGGAGGTGCCATCTTTCGGACAAGACGTTAAACCCAGGCCCCATCTGCCCTGTCAGGTGGACGTAAAAGATCCCATGGCACTATTTCAAAGAAGAGCCAGGGAAGTTCTCCCCGGTGACCTGGCCAGTATTTATTTCGCATACCTCAGCAGAGGGGCGGGGCAGCAGGGGTAAAATTGAGGGGGGAAAGAAACTAGGGACAACCGCAAAGCTGTATTTTCCAAGTGACCAGAATGTGAATCCAGTTAGAAACCAGAGAAAGTCGGCACCAGTTTATTAAAAAAAAATCGGGTTGTGGCTTTGCTGGTAAGGCCGGCCTTTATTGCCCACCCCTAGCTGCCCTGAGGAGGTAGCAGTGGACCGCTGCCTTCAACCGCTACATGAGGTTTGATACGACTGAATGTCTTGCCAGGACACTTCAGTGGACAGTTAAGAGTAAACCATGTTGGTGTGGAACTGGAGTCACGTATAGGCCCAGACGACGACGACGACAACAACAACAACTCGGGTTTATATAGCACCTTTAAAACATCCCAAGGCGCTTCACAGAAGTGTTATTAAACAAAATTTGACACCGAGCCACAAAGGAGATATTAGGACAGGTGAGGGGTAGGTTTTAAAGAGCATCTGAAAGGAGGAGAGAGAGATGGAGAGACGGAGAGGTTTGGGGAGGGAATTCCAGAGCTTAGGACCCAGGCAGCTGAAGGCACGGCCGGCAATGGTGGGGGGCGCAGGAAAAATCGGGGATGCGCAAGAGGCCAGAATTGGAGGAGCGCAGAGATCTCGGAGGGCTGTAGGGCTGGAGGAGGTTACAGAGATAGGGAGGGGCGAGGCCATGGAGGGATTTGTAAACAATGATGAGAATTTTATAATTGAGACATTCCCGAACTGGGAGCCAATGTAGGTCAGCGAGCACAGGGGTGATGGGTGAACGGGACTTGGTGCGAGTTAGTATACGGGCAGCAGAGTTTTGGATGAACTCAAGTTTGTGGAAGATGGGAGGCCGGCCAGGAGAACATTGGAATAGTCCAGTCTGGAGGTAACAAAGGCATATTTGTGGGTTTCAGCAGCAGATGAGCTTAGGCAGGGGTGAAGACGGGCGATGTTACAGAGGTGGAAGTAGGCGGGCTTGGTGATGGAGCAGATATGTGGTCTGAAGCTCATTTCAGGGTCAAATAGGACACCAAGGTTGCGAACGGTCTGGTTCAGCCTCAGACAGTGGCCAGGGAGAGGGACGGAGTCGGAGGCTGGGGAACAGAGTTTGCGGCGGGAACTAAAGGCAATGGCTTCGACCTTCTCAATATTTAGTTGTAGAAAATTTCTGCTCATCCAGTACTGAATGTCGGACAAGCAGTGTGACAAATGAGAGACAGTGGAGGGGTCAAGGGAGGTGGTGGTGAGGTGGAGCTGGGTGTCATCAGTGAACATGTGGAATCTGACGTGTTTTCGGATGATGTCGTCGAGGGGCAGCATGTAGATGAGAAATAGGAGGGGCCAAGGATAGATCCTTGGGGGTCTCCAGAGGTAACGGTGCAGGAGTGGGAAGAGAAGTCATTGCAGGTGATTCTCAGACCATGTAAGGACGGCAGGTCTCCTCCCCTAAAGGACATTAGTGAACCAGTTGGGTTTTTTACGACAATCCGACAGCTTCATGGTCACTTTTATTGATCCCAGCTTTTTATTTCCAGATTTTTAAACTGAATTTAAATTCTCAAACTGCGTTGGTGGGATTTGAACTCGCGTCTCTCTCACATTTCTATCGCACCTTTAACGCTGTAAAACGTCCCAGGGCACTTCACAGGAGCGTAATCAGACAAAAACTGACCCCGAGCCACATAAGGAGATATTAGGACAGGTGCAAAAACACTTGGTCAAAGAGGCAGGTTTTAAGGAGCGTCCAGTAACAGTAAGCAGTGAAGATAGAGATCCCCTGGATGGAACACATCGTGCGAGTATGTTCCACTTGGAGTGCCCAAGTATCTGTACAGTGGCTGGCCTCCGGCAGGCCGAGGGTTAAGTGGGCGGGCTCTGGTCGGGGCCTATTTAGTTGGGCAGGCAGCCTGGCTGACTAGGCAAGTGCCTGATTCATCTGGCAGTGACTGTGTGCGCGAGTTCAGGGACTGCTGCTCAGGCAGCTGTTTCCTGAACCCGGGGGGTCGTTCCCGCAAACAAGAGTTGGGGGGGAGGTCGGGGTGGTGGGTGGGTGGGGGGGGGGGCGTGAAGGTGGAAAACCCCGGGGGTGGGGGGGGGGGAACCGAAGAAAAGCCTTAAACAAGGTAGGCATCTCCAGAAGAAGAGTTTAAAAATATCCTTCCGTATATTACAGCAGCTTCCTGTGCAGCACCCCGGCTGTTGTTAAGCACAGGAGGCTGCGATGCCTGTGGTATGTGCTTTGTGGTGCTGTGAGAGTGGATACGTGCTGCTCTCTCGACCGGCTACGACCGGCTCGGTCCTTGTGTGCCCGAGGAGTTCCTCCCTGTTCTGTTGCTCTTCTGTCTTCGGAGCGGCGGGGAGGGGAGGGGTTGTTAAGCAGAGGCAAACAGGATTAACGCTCGGAGGACCGGCGAAATGGAGCAGCCTCCGGAGACAAAGAGCAGGGGGCTTCAGCGAGCCGCCGGTTCGAGTGTGCGGCTCCCTTACGCGGAGCAGCCTCTCCAGGGACTTCGGCCTGGCGCTCAGTGCTGCTATAATCGCAGGTCAGCAGCATTTCCCTTTAAATCCTCGAGGACGTCGTGCACCGTGACTGCTGCAGCTGGAGAAGGGTTAAACGTGGCAGCCGGCCTGTGTGTTGGGGTGGGTGGGTGGGTGGGTGGGTGGGTCGTGGGGTGGGGGGAGGGAAGCTGAAAGGTCACTGATTGTGACATATAGGCCAGGAGTTTCAGACAGAACACCCTTTGTTCACGGGGCCTGTGTATGCTCAGTGCCACTCTCCTGCCCGTGTATGTGGAAGTACTGTTGGTCGCAGCAGTGAATCTCGCTTTACACGAGCAAGATTAACTGAAGTACCAATCCATATACAAAGCAGAATTTGAATTGATGTGCAGAACCATGATGGTGTTACTGCAACGGCAGCACCATCGGCTTAACCACAGCTTTTTATTAGTTCTAAGTGTGTGTGTGTGTCAGTTGGTCGATGCTTGGCCTTGTATCTTTATTTGCGTGTCTGGGTTGTGTTCACTCCTGTGTTTGTGTATCGTGCTGTGCTCGGGCCTGCATTGGTGTGCCGCGCCCTGCTCGGCCCCGCGTTCGCGTGTCGCGCCCTGCTCGGCCCCGCATTCGCGTGTCGCGCCCTGCTCGGCCCCGCGTTCGCGTGTCGCGCCCTGCTCGGCCCCGCGTTCGCGTGTCGCGCCCTGCTCGGCCCCGCGTTCGCGTGTCGCGCCCTGCTCGGCCCCGCGTTCGCGTGTGCCGCGCCGTGCTCGGCCCCGCGTTCGCGTGTGCCGCGCCGTGCTCGGCCCCGCGTTCGCGTGTGCCGCGCCGTGCTCGGCCCCGCGTTCGCGTGTGCCGCGCCGTGCTCGGTCCCGCGTTCGCGTGTGCCGCGCCGTGCTCGGTCCCGCGTTCGCGTGTCGCGCCCTGCTCGGCCCCGCGTTCGCGTGTGCCGCGCCGTGCTCGGTCCCGCGTTCGCGTGTGCCGCGCCGTGCTCGGTCCCGCGTTCGCGTGTGCCGCGCCGTGCTCGGTCCCGCGTTCGCGTGTGCCGCGCCGTGCTCGGTCCCGCGTTCGCGTGTGCCGCGCCGTGCTCGGTCCCGCGTTCGCGTGTGCCGCGCCGTGCTCGGTCCCGCGTTCGCGTGTGCCGCGCCGTGCTCGGTCCCGCGTTCGCGTGTGCCGCGCCGTGCTCGGTCCCGCGTTCGCGTGTGCCGCGCCGTGCTCGGTCCCGCGTTCGCGTGTGCCGCGCCGTGCTCGGTCCCGCGTTCGCGTGTGCCGCGCCGTGCTCGGTCCCGCGTTCGCGTGTGCCGCGCCGTGCTCGGTCCCGCGTTCGCGTGTGCCGCGCCGTGCTCGGTCCCGCGTTCGCGTGTGCCGCGCCGTGCTCGGTCCCGCGTTCGCGTGTGCCGCGCCGTGCTCGGTCCCGCGTTCGCGTGTGCCGCGCCGTGCTCGGTCCCGCGTTCGCGTGTGCCGCGCCGTGCTCGGTCCCGCGTTCGCGTGTGCCGCGCCGTGCTCGGTCCCGCGTTCGCGTGTGCCGCGCCGTGCTCGGTCCCGCGTTCGCGTGTGCCGCGCCGTGCTCGGTCCCGCGTTCGCGTCTGCCGCGCCGTGCTCGGTCCCGCGTTCGCGTGTGCCGCGCCGTGCTCGGTCCCGCGTTCGCGTGTGCCGCGCCGTGCTCGGTCCCGCGTTCGCGTGTGCCGCGCCGTGCTCGGTCCCGCGTTTGTGTGCCGCGCCGTGCTCGGTCCCGCGTTTGTGTGCCGCGCCGTGCTCGGTCTTGTTGTTAGTTGTTGAGGCTGTGCTCAGTCCTGTGTTTTGCCTTGTATATAGGGTTGAGAGGTCTGTGTTTGAGAAGGAGTGCTGGGCTGGTTATACCATGCGGGGCGGGGGGTGGGAACTGAATGGCTTAGAGGCAGTGAACATCGTTTTTAAATGCAGTGAATTTTTAATCTCTGATTCATTGCCCTTGCCAGGTGTTTGAGAAGTATGTTTTGGGTGTTTGGGCTCCTCCTTATATCCTGGTCTGTGGTATTTTAAATGATTAGCTGTGAAGTTTTGTTCCGTTTTCCAGCACTGAATCTCTAAGTTGTGTGGATCTGACCAGCAGATTTTCAATTCATCCTGACCAAGAGGTGACTGTACTGTCACAACAGGCCGTACAGACCCCTTGGATTTTTAAAAAAATTGTTGAAATTTTGCGCTCAATAATTTGAGCAGTGAGTATATTGGAATAGAACATTTTCATATTTGAGGCATCAAGTCAGCCGTGGCTCAGTGGGCATCACTCTCACCTCTGAGTCAGAAGGTCGTGGGTTCAAGTCTCACTCCAGAGACTTGAGTGCATAATCCAGGCTGACACTCCCAGTGCAGTACTGAGGGTGTGCTGCACTGTCGGAGGTACCGTCTTTCAGATAAGACGTTAAACCGAGGCCCCGTACACCACCTCAGGTGTATATAAAAGATCCAATGGCCACTATTTAAAGACGAGCTGGCGAGTTCTCCCCGGTGTCCTGGCCAATATTTATCCCTTAAAAAATATCACTGGAACAGATGATCTGTTTGTGGGCTCTTGCTGTGCACAAATTGGCTGCCACGTTTCCTACATTAAAACAGTGACTACACTTCAAAAGTACTTCATTGGCTGTAAAGCACTTTGGGACGTCCTGAGGCCGTGAAAAGCGCAAGTCTTTCTTTCAAAAGTATACAGGTCAGGTGCCAGCACTGGTCAGATGCAGCGTAAAGCTCCCTCTAGCACTGTTCAACAGATGCGTTACTCAAAAACCACAGCAGTCAACAGCGCCCAATCTCGGCCTAATTTAGTGCTCAATTTTGGGCAGTTTTAATGCCGTGGGCCCATCCCCATGAAGCAGTGTGTTCAGGCCACACATTTCCTGTAGATCAGTTGCATTCGCACAGGCTCAGCCTCTTCTAGCACTCCCAGACCATGCAAGGATCATTTAATTATACCTGAGAAACCCATGTGAAGGGCCAAGCAAGCAGTGGCTGGATGCCGCCAAAGTTGAAAAGAGCAGAAGAGAAGACAAGATCAGTTCGAAACTGGTGTTCGATGACACCAAGCTTGAGGCCTAAAAAGCTGAACGATTGCAAGGGAGAGGAGAGATTGACGGTGGTGAAAAGTTCCATAGATTTGAGGACCCTGGAAAGAATGAGTTATAGAGCAGAAGACGGTGCAGTGAGTCTCTGTTTCAACACCACAGGATGAAATGAGAGAAAAGAAAGAAAGACTTGCATTTCTACAGCGCCTTTCACGACCTCAGGACATCCCAAAGCACTTTACAGCCAATGAAGTACTTTTGAAATATAGTCACTGTTGTAAAGTAGGAAACACGGCAGCCAATTTGCGCACAACATGCTCCCACAAACAGCAATGTGAAGATAACCAGATAATCTGTTTTAGTGATGTTGGTTGAGAGAAAGCAAGCAGGACGCTTGTTGCAGTTTAGGAGCAACAAAGGCTGGAAGTTCAGTGGAGCGCTGTCCATAATAGTGTTGGTAAAATGGAAAAGGGGGAACTAGAAAGGGTGTGACAGAGAGAGTAGTGAGGTTTAAGGCTATAGATGCAAGAGTGAATGTCTGTCAGATGATAAGCTTCTCCTTGGACCAATCCAATCCAGGGGAGGTGATAGAAGAGCCTCCCCAGATATTCAAGTCTTGGACAGAATTGGACTTTTTAGAGGGTTAAGAGTTGTTGAGAGGAAAGAAGAAGGAAACCAAGCTTCTCAGAAGTAGCCTTCACAATGGGTAAGATAAAGGAGATAGTGAGACCTCAAATGTAGATCGATAAGGAAGGACCAAGTGTGGAGCCTTCAAAGGCAAAAGGTTGGAGGAGATGAGAAGATAGTGATTGAGCCACTGCACTCCACGGAGACTGGGGATTGTGTGCACCAAGGGGGTGTGATCTGAAGAGAATTAAATGGAGTCATCAGCAGAAAAGAGCAGGTGATTACTATGCAGAGACCACACAGGAGAGAAAGCAGTCCCGGGGATCCCCTGAGTAAATGGAAAAAAAAGATGATGAGCCATCAACTA
Organism: Heptranchias perlo; assembly: GCF_035084215.1. Classification (NCBI taxonomy): domain Eukaryota; kingdom Metazoa; phylum Chordata; class Chondrichthyes; order Hexanchiformes; family Hexanchidae; genus Heptranchias; species Heptranchias perlo. The sequence goes on along the minus strand of NC_090333.1, from coordinate 84,629,897 downwards.
GAACACAGTGACTTAAAGGAAAACTAAATAGCAGTGAAGATAGCTTTGCTAATTGTGACTTGTTTAAAAGTGCATGATGCCACACTGTCAGCGGTCTTGCAGGTGTCCAAGTGTTCAACGTCATTGTTGAAGAGCACAGTTCAGCAGGTTCATAATGTGGGCAAGTAGATACAGTGGTACATCCATGTGGAAAACCACATCAGCAATCGTGGATTAAGCCAGAAGTTTGAAGGTTAAGAATAAGTTGTGCGTTAACAGCAGCTTCTGTAACTAGAAAGTACATGTGTAAGAGCAGTAGGGCTGTGGGGCAGTGGTTGGAAGGAAAGTAGGGCAGTGGATGGTGGGGCAGTGATTGGAAGGGCTGTGGTTGGAAGGAAAGTAAGGCAGTGGTTGGAAGGGCTGTAGGGCAGTGGTTGGAAGGGCAGTGGCTGGAAGGGCTGTAGGGCAGTGGTTGGAAGGGCAGTGGCTGGAAGGACATCACCTTTCTTACTGTTAGGATGAACATAGGCAAATTACCAGGGAGAAGGAAAGGTGGACTGGGAGCAAGAGAGATTGAAGAGATGCAAATTGATAGGGGTCAGTTTGGAAGCAGTTAGCCCAGAGAGATATGGCAAAGAGTTCTCAAAGACTGCCCCAGTTGTTTGATTTACAATGCCCTATAAGGACTGGTTTATAGAATGTGATTTGTTGCATGGGTATTCATCAAGAAGCAGGCACCAAACAGTGGTGCAAATAACTAGGTACATTGGGGAAATAGGTACAACGTAAGAGTTTGAATCGGAGATAATTAAAGGTCCTAGAGGTTAAATGAATTGATGTGTGACTGGAGAATAGATAAGAGTGGTGGTGCATGGAGTATCAGATTGGAATCTGGTTGCTAGTGGTGCCCATGGGCGTTAGTATTTTAGCTACCATTCTTTATACCTTTTAATCAACGACTTACAGAAATTTTTAGTACCTTGTATATATTTCTGCTTCTGTGTATTATTTTCTCTGTAAATAAATCCAAACAGTAGTTTAACCCGTAGACAGTGGCTTGGCCGAGTAGTATTTTCCCCAGATGAGGAAACGTGGTGGGCATCCCACGTGTTCTCCGGTGAGAAGTTTCCCGTGGCCGGGTTAATTGCTAGAGCTTGGTTATACTAACCCAATGGTTGGGTTAATTGTTAGAGCTGGGTTATACTAACCCAATGGTTGGGTTAATTGTTAGAGCTTGGTTATACTAACCCAATGGTTGGGTTAATTGTTAGAGCTGGGTTATACTAACCCAATGGTTGGGTTAATTGTTAGAGCTTGGTTATACTAACCCAATGGTTGGGTTAATTGTTAGAGCTGGGTTATACTAACCCAATGGTTGGGTTAATTGCTAGAGCTTGGTTATACTAACCCAATGGTTGGGTTAATTGTTAGAGCTGGGTTATACTAACCCAATGGTTGGGTTAATTGTGAGAGCTGGGTTATACTAACCCAATGGTTGGGTTAATTGTTAGAGCTGGGTTATACTAACCCAATGGCAGGGTTAATTGTTAGAGCTGGGTTATACTAACCCAATGGTTGGGTTAATTGTTAGAGCTGGGTTATACTAACCCAATGGCCAGGTTAATAGTTAGAGCTGGGTTATACTAACCCAATGGTTGGGTTGATTGTTAGACCTGCGTTATACTAACCCAATGGTTGGGTTGATTGTTAGACCTGGGTTATACTAACCCAATGGTTGGGTTGATTGTTAGACCTGGGTTAATCTAACCCAATGGTTGGGTTGATTGTTAGACCTGGGTTAATCTAACCCTATGGTTGGGTTGATTGTTAGACCTGGGTTATACTAACCCTATGGTTGGGTTGATTGTTAGACCTGGGTTAATCTAACCCAATGGTTGGGTTGATTGTTAGACCTGGGTTAATCTAACCCTATGGTTGGGTTGATTGTTAGACCTGGGTTATACTAACCCTATGGTTGGGTTGATTGTTAGACCTGGGTTAATCTAACCCTATGGTTGGGTTGATTGTTAGACCTGGGTTAATCTAACCCTATGGTTGGGTTGATTGTTAGAGCTGGGTTATACTAATCCAAATACAGCAGAGGATAAAGACTTGGGCTTCAGTTCCACAGCTTGTGCATGGAAGGTTGTCACACTGTTTACATGAGTAAAGGTGTTGGGTAGAGGCCTGGACTGTAATACGGGGATTACGGGTGGGCTGTGCGACTGGGTGCCACTGCTGATGGACAGCACTGAAACTGACAAGAATGCTGGTTTCAGCACGAGGGTACTTGGAGCCGATACAATTGATTCTGTTTGACAAACATAAGAACATAAGAAATAGGAGCAGGAGTAGGTCAATCGGCCCCTCGAGCCTGCTCCACCATTCAATAAGATCATGGCTGATCTGATCCTAACCTCAAATCTAAATTCATGTCCAATTTCCTGCCCGCTCCCCGTAACCCCTAATTCCCTTTACTTCTAGGAAACTGTCTATTTCTGTTTTAAATTTATTTAATGATGTAGCTTCCACAGCTTCCTGGGGCAGCAAATTCCACAGACCTACTACCCTCTGAGTGAAGAAGTTTCTCCTCATCTCAGTTTTGAAAGAGCAGCCCCTTATTCTAAGATTATGCCCCCTAGTTCTAGTTTCACCCATCCTTGGGAACATCCTTACCGCATCCACCCGATCAAGCCCCTTCACAATCTTATATGTTTCAATAAGATCGCCTCTCATTCTTCTGAACTCCAATGAGTAGAGTCCCAATCTACTCAACCTCTCCTCATATGTCCGCCCCCTCATCCCCGGGATTAACCGAGTGAACCTTCTTTGTACTGCCTCGAGAGCAAGTATGTCTTTTCTTAAGTATGGAGACCAAAACTGTATGCAGTATTCCAGGTGCGGTCTCACCAATACCTTATATAACTGCAGCAATACCTCCCTGTTTTTATATTCTATCCCCCTAGCAATAAAAGCCAACATTCCGTTGGCCTTCTTGATCACCTGCTGCAGCCTTCTGCCTACTACCCTTTTTAAATAAGGGTGTTACATTAGCAGTTTTCCAATCTGCCGGGACCTTTGCCGAGTCCAGAGAATTTTGGAAAATTATTACCAAAGCATCCACAATCCCCACTGTCACTTCCCTCAAGACCCTCGGATGTAAGCCATCAGGTCCAGGGGATTTATCTGCCTTGAGTCCCATTATTTTACTGAGTACCAATTCCTTAGTGATTTTAATCGTATTTAGCTCCTCCCCCCCCCTAGAGCCCCCTGTTTGTCCAGTGTTGGGATATTCTTAGTGTCCTCTACCATAAAGACTGAAACAAAATATTTGTTCAGCATTTTTGCCATTTCCATGTTTCCCACCATTAATTTCCCGGTCTCATCCTCTAAGGGACCTACGTTTGCCTTTGCCACCCTTTTTCTTTTTATATAACTATAGAAACTCTTGCTATCTGTTTTTATATTTTTTGCTAATTTATTTTCATAATCTATCTTCCCTTTCTTAATCAGTCCTTTAGTTACTTTTTGCTGTCTTTTGAAGACTTCCCAATCTTCTATCCTCCCACTAAGTTTGGCTACCTTATATGTCCTTGTTTTTAGTCGGATACTGTCCTTAATTTCTTTACTTCGCCACAGATGGCTGTCATTTCTTTTACACCCTTTTTTCCTCAGTGGAATATATATTTTTTGAAAGTTGTAAAATATCTCCTTGAATGAACACCACTGCTCATGTACCGTCTTACCCTTTAATCTATTTTCCCAGTCCACTTTAATCAATTCCGCTCTCATACCATCATAGTCTCCTTTATTCAAGCTCAGTACGCTTGTTTGAGAACCAACCTTCTCACCCTCAAACGGTTCTGAAGAGGTGTCAGGGGTTGCAATGTGATAGAGATGGCAGGTGAAGTTAGTGAGGTGGTGCAGCGATAATGTTTAGCTGCAAGAGGTAGAAGTCAAGGAGTGAAATGAGTGCTGGTACATCAGAACAAACCTGTTTGTGGGGTCCAGCCGTAGATCTAAAGTTGGAGTCGAAAGCGTGAGAGAGAAATTGGGAGAGAGTCAAAAAGAAGTGAATCTTGGGTTTCAGTGAAAAAGCAGTAATTGAGGGTGGGATGGCTGGAGATGGAAACGGGTAGGATGGAGGCGATGGCAGGAGAGCAGGATAAAATGGGAAGAGGAAGCAGCAGATGTGGCTGGGATAGTTTCTGATTTCTCTGGGCTGCACTTGCGTTATCCATGATAATAGAAAGAGATAAAAGCAAGTACAAAAGGGCTGTCATAAGTGTAATGTGAGAGAGCACATAGACCTTGCCATGTGGCCTCAGTGGTTCCCGCCCCACCCCACCCCCCCAAACACAATTGCACAGTAAAGACTCATTCATTCACAAACTGACAGTGTAGCAAGACTGGGATTTTCACAGGCTGACGGGGCAGTTCACCAAAGCCCTGTCAATAGAGTTAGGGCCCTGATGTCCAGTTGCTCCACTGTGGGGCTGTGGTTTGATCACAGTAAAGTAGGAGCAGCCCTCCTAACACCTCGAGCAGTGATGGAGCAGGGAGGCGGGTTTTAAAAAAAAGAACTTGCATTTATATAGCAAGTTTCATGATGTCCCAAAGCGCTTTACAATTAAGTACTTTTGAAGTTTAATCACTGTTGTAATGTAGGAAACACGGCAGCCAATTTGTGCACAGCAAGATCCCACAAACAGCAATGTGATAATGAACAGATAATCTGTTTTAGTGATGTTGGTTGAGGGATAAATGTTGGCCAGGACAATCTGTAAAATAATACAGAATAAGGGAGCAGGGGGAAAATTTGGGCTGAGCCAGGGAACCTGAAAGGATGAGAAGAGAGACGGGAAGATGAGAAAAAGTGAAGAATGACTGAGGGAGGCAGTGCATGGATGGGACAAAGAGTTTAAAAAGAGTCAGGTAAACATCTCCAGACTCTGCAACATCCTTAAAGAACTTAGTGCTCAGATTTGGTGGTGCTGCCTCATCAGGTCCAGAAAGATGCAGAACAGGGACTTCAAGTGGCAGTCAAACCTCCCAGGGCAGGTACAGCATGGGTTAGATACAGAGTAAAGCTCCCTCGACACTGTCCCATCAAACACTCCCAGGGCAGGTACAGCACGGGTTAGATACAGAGTAAAGCTCCCTCTACACTGTCCCATCAAACATTTCCAGGGCAGGTACAGCACGGGTTAGATACAGGGTAAAGCTCCCTCTACACTGTTCCATCAAACACTCCCAGGGCAGGTACAGCACGGGTTAGATACAGAGTAAAGCTCCCTCTACACTGTCCCATCAAACACTCCCAGGGCAGGTACAGCACAGGTTAGATACAGAGTAAAGCTCCCTCTACACTGTCCCATCAAACACTCCCAGGGCAGGTACAGCACAGGTTAGATACAGAGTAAAGCTCCCTCTACACTGTCCCATCAAACACTCCCAGGGCAGGTACAGCACAGGTTAGATACAGAGTAAAGCTCCCTCTACACTGTCCCATCAAACACTCCCAGGGCAGGTACAGCACGGGTTAGATACAGAGTAAAGCTCCCTCTACACTGTCCCATCAAACACTCCCAGGGCAGGTACAGCACAGGTTAGATACAGAGTAAAGCTCCCTCTACACTGTCCCATCAAACACTCCCAGGGCAGGTACAGCACGGGTTAGATACAGAGTAAAGCTCCCTCTACACTGTCCCATCAAACACTCCCAGGGCAGGTACAGCACGGGTTAGATACAGAGTAAAGCTCCCTCTACACTGTTCCATCAAACACTCCCAGGGCAGGTACAGCACGGGTTAGATACAGAGTAAAGCTCCCTCTACACTGTCCCATCAAACACTCCCAGGGCAGGTACAGCACAGGTTAGATACAGAGTAAAGCTCCCTCTACACTGTCCCATCAAACACTCCCAGGGCAGGTACAGCACAGGTTAGATACAGAGTAAAGCTCCCTCTACACTGTCCCATCAAACACTCCCAGGGCAGGTACAGCACGGGTTAGATACAGAGTAAAGCTCCCTCTACACTGTCCCATCAAACACTCCCAGGGCAGGTACAGCACGGGTTAGATACAGAGTAAAGCTCCCTCTACACTGTTCCATCAAACACTCCCAGGGCAGGTACAGCACGGGTTAGATACAGAGTAAAGCTCCCTCTACACTCTCCCATCAAACACTCCCAGGGCAGGTACAGCACAGGTTAGATACAGAGTAAAGCTCCCTCTACACTGTCCCATCAAACACTCCCAGGGCAGGTACAGCACAGGTTAGATACAGAGTAAAGCTCCCTCTACACTGTCCCATCAAACACTCCCAGGGCAGGTACAGCACGGGTTAGATACAGAGTAAAGCTCCCTCTACACTGTTCCATCAAACACTCCCAGGGCAGGTACAGCACGGGTTAGATACAGAGTAAAGCTCCCTCTACACTCTCCCATCAAACACTCCCAGGGCAGGTACAGCACAGGTTAGATACAGAGTAAAGCTCCCTCTACACTGTCCCATCAAACACTCCCAGGGCAGGTACAGCACGGGTTAGATACAGGGTGGGGTTCCTCTATAGAATTCCATACACAGAAGATTACTTCTAACTGCATCACTCCTGTTTCCTGCCACACCCATCCTTGCTGTTTCATGAGGTAAATTTGCTAACCACTCTTGTGCTGTGGGCCTACGTAAAATGTTGAGACTGCCCCAACCCATTTCACTCAGTGAAGAGACATTTTTTCAACCCTTCAGTCGGGAATGGATTGGAGCCCAGTTCCCAGATGTGAATGAGCAGTATTAAAAGCCAGTTTCTTTAACACTGGCAGCTTTCACAACAACAACAACAACAACTTGCATTTATATAGCACCTTTAATGTAGTAAAACGTCCCAAGCTGCTTCACAGGAGCGATTATGAAATAAAATTTGACACCCAACCACATAAGGAGATATTCGGACAGGTGACCAAAAGTTTGCTCAAAGAGGTAGATTTTAAGGAGCGTCTTAAAGGAGGAGAACGCGATGGAGAGGTTTAGGGAGGGAATTCCAGAGCTTAGGGCTTAGGCAGCTGAAGGCACGGCCGCCAATGGTGGGGTAATGAAAATCGGGGATGCGCAAGAGGCCAGAATTGGAGGAGCGCAGAGATCTCGGAGGGTTGAAGGGCTGGAGGAGGTTACAGAGAGAGGGAGGGGCGAGGCCATGGAGGGATTTGAACACAAGGATGAGAATTTTAAAATCGAGGTGTTGCCGGACCGTCAGTTCGTTATGAGCCAGTAAAAACATACAAAGTCCATTTCCAGAACTACTCAACAGCTTGGATTGAAGGGAATTGCATCTGTTCCTATTTGTACACCACAGCTTTCCTGTTATAGTTAGGCAGGGAACTACTCGTAATGTATGTTTAATTTTTATTTATGCTGAAGGGCACACTGGATGTTAGAATCATTTCCCGATACTACTGCTGTTTCTGTTGGACGTTTTCACACCAGTCACTACCTCCGCCTCGCCGTTCCCAGCCCGTCAGGTCCAGCCCATAGTAGCACCACCTTTTGTCCCAATAACCCTTTAGTTGCACCGTCGGGGACAACAGGCTTTTGTGGGGCACACAACGTGAGAAGGTACAGGAATAATCACATTTTTAAAAATTTGTTCATGGGATGTGGACGTCGCTGGCGAGGCCGGCATTTATTGCCCATCCCTAATTGCCCTTGAGAAGGTGGTGGTGAGCAGCCTTCTTGAACCGCTGCAGTCCGTGTGGTGACGGTTCTCCCACAGTGCTGTTAGGAAGGGAGTTCCAGGATTTTGACCCAGCGACGATGAAGGAACGGCGATATATTTCCAAGTCGGGATGGTGTGTGACTTGGAGGGGAACGTGCAGGTGGTGTTGTTCCCATGTGCCTGCTGCTCTTGTCCTTCTAGGTGGTAGAGGTCGCGGGTTTGGGAGGTACTGTCGAAGAAGCCTTGGCGAGTTGCTGCAGTGCATCCTGTGGATGATACACACTGCAGCCACTGTGCGCCGGTGGTGAAGGGAGTGAATGTTTAGGGTGGTGGATGGGATGTCAATCAAGCGGGCTGCTTTGTCCTGGATGGTGTTGAGCTTCTTGAGTGTTGTTGGAGCTGCACTCATCCAGGCAAGTGGAGAGTATTCCATCACACTCCTGACTTGTGCCTTGTAGATAGTGGAAAGGCTTTGGGGAGTCAGGAGGTGAGTCACTCACTGCAGAATACCCAGCCTCTGACCTGCTCTTGTAGCCACAGTATTTATATGGCTGGTCCAGTTAAATTTCTGGTCAATGGTGACCCCCAGGATGTTGATGGTGGGGGATTCGGCGATGGTAATGCCGTTGAATGTCAAGGGGAGGTGGTTAGACTCTCTTGTTGGAGATGGTCATTGCCTGGCACATGGAGGATGCAGAGAGACAGGCAGGGCCAGATAGAGAGCGGAGGGATGGGAATCATGAGGATGAAGAGGGATGGGTGATTTCATGGGTAGGGGAAGGAGCTGAGGGATGGGTGAGTTCATAGGGAGGGGAAGGAGCTGAGGGATGGGTGAGTTCATGGGGAGTTACATTGAGTCTACAGCACAGAAACAGGCGATTCGGCCCAACAGGTCATTGCCGGCATTTATGCTCCAAACTAGCCGCCTCCCTCCCTACTTCATCTCATCCTATCAGTACACCCTTCTATTCCTTTCTCCCTCATGTGTTTATCTAGCTTCCCTTTAAATGGATCTATGTTATTTGCCTCAACTACTCCCTGTGATAGCGAGATCCACATTCTAACCACTCTCTGAATTCCCTATTGGATTTATTAGTGACTCTCTTAAAGTGATGACCTCTAGTTTTGGTCTCCCCCACAAATGGAAACATTTTCTCTGCATCTACCCTATCAAACCCTTTGATTACCTTAAAGACCTCTATCAGGTCACCCCTCAGCCTTCATTTTTCGAGAGAAAAGAGCCCCACCTGTTGAGTCTTTCCTGATAAGTATATCTTCTCAGTTCTGGTATCATCCTTGTGAATCTTTCTTGCACCTTCTCCAGTGCCTCTAAATCATTTTTATAATGTGGAGACCAGAAATGTGCACAGTACTCCAAGTGTGGTCTAACCAACGTTCTATTCAAATTTAACATAAGTTATAGGAATAACATTAGCTGTCTGCCAGTCCTCTGGCACTATTCCCTTTTCTAATGAATTTTTATATGCATGTAATAGTGCCTCTGCTATCCCTTCCCTAACTTTTAATATTTGTGGATGCAATCCATCCAGGGCGGTCCGGGGGTTTTATCCTCTCTAAGTTTGATTAGTTTATCAATTATCTCCCCCCTTTCTATCTTAAATGTCGATACATTTTTTGATCTCCTCTCCTAATGTCATACCCACCTTGTTAGTCTCCGTGGTAAATACTGAAGATAAGTGACTATTCAATATTTCTGCCATTTCGCAGTCGTTACCTGTGAGTTTTTCATGTGCATCCCTTAGTGGCACTTTCTCTATTCTAATTTTTCTTTCGTTATTTACGTGTCTGTAGAATTCTTTACTATTTCTTTTTATATTCCTTGATAATTTAATTTTGTAGTTCCTCTTTGTTTTCCTAATTGTTTTTTTGACATCCTTCCTAACCTATTCATATTCCCTTTTGTCATCCTCTTTATTGTCTATGTACTGAGAGTATACCTCTTTTTTTGTTTCAATTTTACCCTTATCTTGGCTCCGAGTTGAGGAGCTGGAGTCCGAGCTGCAGACGTTGCGAGACATCAAGGAGGGAGAAAGCTACCTTGACCTTTTTCTCCAGGAGGCAGCCACACCCCTTAGATTAGATACTTTAGAATTGACACGTGGTCAGGGACAGGAGGGTGTGACTGCGAGTGAGGCAGGTACGGGGATCCAGGAGGTAGTATTGCAGGAGCCTCAGTCCCTGCGCTTGTCCAATAGATTCGAGGTTCTTGCAACCCTTGTGGGCAAGTGTGGGGAGGACGAGCAATCTGACCATGGCACCGTAGTACAGGAAGCCAATCAAGTGGGGGGAGTGAAAAGGAAGGTGGTTGTAGTAGACGACAGTATAGTTAGGGGGATAGACACTGTTCTCTGCAACCAGGAGAATGAATCCCGATGGCTGTGTTGCCTACCTGGTGCCAGGGTTAAGGACATCTTCCCCGGGCTGGAAAAGAACTTGGAGTGGGAGGGGGAGCATCCAGTTATCGTGGTCCATGTAGGTACCAACGACATAGGTAGGACTAAGAAAAAGGTTCTGCTGAGAGAGAGTTTGAGCAGCTAGGGACTAAATTAAAAAGCAGAACGAAAAGGTAATAACCTCTGGATTATTACCTCAGCCGCGAGCAAATTGGCATAGGGTCAGTAGGATCAGCGAGATGATTGCGTGGCTCAAAGATTGGCGTGGGAGAAGTGGGTTTCGGTTCGTGGGGCATTGGCACCAATACTTGGGAAAGAGAGAGCTGTTCCGTTGGGACGGACTACACCTGAACCATGCTGGGACCAGAGTTCCAGCGAATCGAATAACTAGGGACGTAGATAGGGCTTTGAACTAAATAAGGCGGGGGGAGGGGGAGGGTCCCGGTGGAGAGAAATCAAGAATGCTCAAGAGAAAAGATAAGGAAGCAGTGCAGGAAAGTGACTGGTGTAAGGATAACCAGATTGTGTCAGGAAGGGACAGAGTGTACAAACAAAAGAGTGCACTAACAAATAGGGTCCGGGTAAGAAAAAATGGTAAGACGACAAATAGGGCCATAGTACAAAAAAATGTTAAGATGTCTAAAAATGTTAAAAAGACAAATCTAAAGGCACTGTATCTGAATGCACAAAGCATTCGTAATAAGGTAGCTGAATTAACAGCGCAAATAGATGTAAACGGATACGATATAATTGCGATTACGGAGACATGGCTGCAGGATGACTAAGGCTGGGAGCTGAATATCCAAGGGTATTCAATATTTAGGAAGAACAGGCAAAAAGGAAAAGGAGGTGGGGTGGCGTTGTTAGTAAAGGATGAAATCAGAGCAATAGTGAGAAAGGATATTGGCTCAGAAAATCAAGATGTAGAATCAGTCTGGGTGGAGTTAAGAAGCTCCAAGGGGCAGAAAATACTGGTGGGAGTTGTCTACAGGCCTTCAAACAGTAGTGGTAATGTAGGGGATGGGATCAAACAGAAAATTAGAGATTCATGTAACAAGGGTACTACAGTAATCATGGGTGACTTTAATCTACATATAGACTGGCCAAACCAAATTAGCAGTAATACTGTGGAGGATGAATTCCTGGAGTGTGTACAAGATGGTTTTTTAGACCAGTATGTTGAGGAGCCAACCAGGGAACAGGCTATTCTAGATTGGGTATTGTGCAATGAGAAGGGGTTAATTAATAATCTTGTTGTGCGGGGTCCTTTAGGGAAGAGTGACCATAACATGATAGAATTCTTCATTAAGATGGAAAGTGAAGTAGTAAATCTAAACAAAGGAAACTATGGAGGTATGAGGAGTGAGTTGGCTGTGATAGATTGGGGAGATTCATTAAAAGGCATGACGGTGGATAGGCAATGGCTATTTAAGGAATGAATGCATGAATTGCAACAATTATACATTCCTTTCTGGCGCAAAAACACAAGAGAAAAAGCGGCCCAACCATGGCTAACAAAAGAAATTAAGGATAGTATTAGATCCAAAGAGGAGTCATATAAAGTTGCCAGAAAAAGTAACAAGCCTGAGGATTGGGAGCAGTTTAGAATTCAGCAAAAAAGGACCAAGAGATTGACTAAGAGGGGAAAAATAGAGTATGAGAGTAAACTTGCAAGGAACATAAAAGTGGACTGTAAAAGCTTCTACAAGTATGTAAAAAGAAAAAGATTAGTGAAGATAAATGTAGGTCCCTTACAGTCAGAAACAGGAGAATTTACAATGGGGAACAAGGAAATGGTAGAGCAATTAAACAAATACTTTGGTTCTGTCTTCACGGAAAAGGACACAAATAACTTCCCAGAAATGCTAGGGAACCAAGGGACTGGTGAGAAGGAGGAATTAAAGGAAATTAGTATTAGTAAAAAAATGGTGCTGGAGAAATTAATGGGACTGAAAGCTGATAAAGCCCCAGGGCCTGATAATCTGCATCCCAGAGTACTAAAAGAGGTAGCCATGGAAATAGTGGATGTATTGGTTGTCATCTTTCAAAATCTATAGATTATGGAACAGTTCCTGCAGATTGGAGGGTGGCAAATGTAACCCCACTATTTAAAAAAGGAGGGAGAGAGAAAACAGGGAACTACAAACCGGTTAGCCTAACATCAATAGTAGGGAAAATGCTAGAGTATTATAAAGGATGTGATAACAGGACACTTAGAAATATCAGTGGGATTAGACAAAGTCAACATGGATTTATGAAAGGGAAATCATGTTTAACAAACCTACTGGAGTTTTTGAGGATGTAACTGGTAGAATAGATGGGAGAACCAGTGGATGTGGTGTATTTGGATTTTCAGAAGGCCTTGGATAAAGTCCCACATAAGAGGTTAGTGTGCAAAATTAAAGCACATGGGATTGGGGATAATATACTGGCATGGATTGAAAATTGGTTAACAGACAGGAAACAGAGATTAGGAATAAACGGATCTTTTTCGGGGTGGCAGGCAGTGACTAGTGGGGTACCGCAGGAATCAGTGCTTGGGCCCCAGCTATTCACAATATATATCAATGATTTGGATGAGAGAACCAAATGTAATATTTCCAAGTTGGCTGACGACACAAAACTAGTTGGGATTGTGAGTTGTGAGGAGGATGCAAAGAGGCTTCAAGGTGATTTAGACGAGTTGAGTGAGTGGGCAAATACATGGCAGAAGCAGTATATCGTGGATAAATGTGAAGTTATCCATTTTGGAAGGAAAAACAGCAAGGCAGAGTATTATTTAAATGGTGATAGATTGGGAAATGTTGATGTACACCAGTCACTGAAAGCAAACATGCAGCTGCAGCAAGCAGTTAGGAAGGCAAATGGTACGTTGGCCTTCACTGCAAGAGGATTTGAGTATAGGAGCAAGGATGTCTTACTGCAGTGATACAGGGCCTTGGTGAGATCACACCTGGAGTATTGTGTGCAGTTTTGGTCTCCTTACCTAAGAAAGGATATACTTGCCATTGAGGGAGTGCAGCGAAGGTTCACCAGACTGATTCCTGGGATGGCAGGACTGTCGTATGAGGAGAGATTGGGTCGACTCGGCCTATATTCACTCAAGTTTAGAAGAATGAGAGGGATCTCATTGAAACGTATAAAATTCTGACAGGGCTAGACAGACTGGATGCAGGAAGGATGTTTCCCCTGGCTGGGGGGGTCCAGAACGAGGGGTCACAGTCTCAGGATACGGGGTAGGACATTTAGTACTGAGATGAGGAGAAATTTCTTCACTCAGAGGGTGGTGAACCTGTGGAATTCTCTACCACAGAGGCTGTGGAGGCCAAGTCACTGAATATATTTAAGAAGGAGCTAGATAGATTTCTAGACACTAAAGGCATTAAGGGGTATGGGGAGAGAGTGGGAATATGGTATTGAGATAGAGGATCAGACACGATCATATTGAATGGCGGAGCAGGCTCGAAGGATCAAATGGCCTATTTTCTATGTTTCTATGTTTCATCTATGGAGTTTTATTAATGGCTGGTGTGTTCTTGTTTTTTAGCGGCATATATTTCTCCTGAACTCTCTTGATCACCGTTTGAAATATTTCCCACTGCTGTTCTATCTCTTTTTCTGTCGAAACGTTTTCCCAGTTTACCTTCCCTAGTTCCATTCTCAGCCACTCAAAATTAGCTTTTTTCCAATCTATTACTTTGGCCTTTGTCTTATTTTTGTCTTTCTCAATCATTATTTTAAACCTCATGTTATGAACGCTACTGCCTAGTTGTTCCCTACGCTTACTTCTCTTAACTTCTCATACTTCACTTAACGGGGAGGGTACAGAGGGATGGGTGAGTTGATGAGGAGGGTATAGAGGGATGGGTGAATTGATGGGGAGGGCACAGGGGGATGGGTAAGTTGATGAGGAGGGTACAGGGGGATGGGTGAGTTAATGGGGAGGGTACAGAGGGAGGGGTGAGTTGATGGGGAGGGTGCGGAGGGATGGGTGAGTTGATGGGGAGGGTGCGGAGGGAGGGGTGAGTTGATGGGGAGGGTACAGAGGGATGGGTGAGTTGATGGGGAGGGTGGGGAGGGATGGGTGAGTTGATGGGGAGGGTGCGGAGGGATGGGTGAGTTGATGGGGAGGGTGCGGAGGGATGGGTGAGTTGATGGGGAGGGTACGGAGGGAGGGGTGACTGATGGGGAGGGTGTGGAGGGATGATGAGTTGATGGGGAGAGTGCGGAGGGTTGGGTGAGTTGATGGGGAGGGTGCAGAGGGAGGGGTGAGTTGATGGGGAGGGTGCGGAGGGATGGGTGAGTTGATGGGGAGGGTGCGGAGGGAGGGGTGAGTTGAAGGGGAGGGTGCGGAGGGATGGGTGAGTTGATGGGGAGGGTGCGGAGGGATGGGTGAGTTGATGGGGAGGGTGCGGAGGGATGGGTGAGTTGATGGGGAGGGTGCTGAGGGATGAGTGAGTTGATGGGGAGGGTACGGAGGGGGGGTGAGTTGATGGGGAGGGTGCGGAGGCTTGGGTGAGTTGATGGGGAGGGTGGGGAGGGAGGGGTGAGTTGATGGGGAGGGTGCGGAGGGAGGGGTGAGTTGATGGGGAGGGTGCGGAGGGAGGGGTGAATGATGGGGAGGGTGCGGAGGGATGGGTGAGTTGATGGGGAGGGTGCGGAGGGAGGGGTGAGTTGATGGGGAGAGTGCGGAGGGAGGGGTGAGGGGTGAGTTGATGGGAGAGTGCGGAGGGATGGGTGAGTTGATGGGAGGGTGCGGAGGGAGGGGTGAGTTGATGGGGAGGTGCGGAGGGAGGGGTGAGTTGATGGGGAGTGTGCGGAGGGAGGGGTGAGTTGATGGGGAGAGTGCGGAGGGAGGGGTGAGTGATGGGGAGAGTGCGGAGGGATGGGTGAGTTGATGGGAGGGTACGGAGGGAGGGGTGAGTTGATGGGGAGGGTGCGGAGGGAGGGGTGAGTTGAATGGGGAGGGTGCGGAGGGAGGGGTGAGTTGAAGGGGAGGGTACGGAGGGAGGGGTGAGTTGATGGGGAGGGTGCAGAGGGAGGGGTGAGTTGATGGGGAGGGTGCGGAGGGAGGGGTGAGTTGATGGGGAGGGTACGGAGGGAGGGGTGAGGTGATGGGGAGGGTTCGGAGGGTTGGGTGGGTTGATGGGGAGGGTGCGGAGGAGGGGTGAGTTGATGGGGAGGGTACGGAGGGAGGGGTGAGTTGATGGGAGGGTACGGAGGGTTGGGTGGGTTGATGGGAGGGTGCGGAGGGAGGGGTGAGTTGATGGGGAGGGTGCGGAGGGAGGGGTGAGTTGATGGGGAGGGGTGCGGAGGGAGGAGTGAGTTGATGGGGAGGGTGCGGAGGGAGGGGTGAGTTGATGGGGAGGGTGCGGAGGGAGGGGTGAGTTGATGGGGAGGGTGCGGAGGGAGGGGTGAGTTGATGGGGAGGGTGCGGAGGGAGGGGTGAGTTGATGGGAGGGTGCGGAGGGAGGGGTGAGTTGATGGGGAGGGTGCGGAGGGAGGGGTGAGTTGATGGGGAGGGTGCGGAGGGAGGGGTGAGGTGATGGGGAGGGTGCGGAGGGAGGGGTGAGTTGGTGGGGAGGCGTGCGGAGGGAGGGGTGAGTGGTGGGGAGGGTGCGGAGGGAGGGGTGAGGTGATGGGGAGGGTGCGGAGGGAGGGGTGAGGTGCATGGGGAGGGTGCGGAGGGAGGGGTGAGGTGATGGGGAGGGTGCGGAGGGAGGGGTGAGGTGATGGGGAGGGTGCGGAGGAGGGTGAGGTGATGGGGAGGGTGCGGAGGGAGGGGTGAGTTGATGGGGAGGGTGCGGAGGGAGGGGTGAGTTGATGGGGGAGGGTGCGGAGGGAGGGGTGTGAGGTGATGGGGAGGGTGCGGAGGGAGGGGTGAGTTGATGGGAGGGTGCGGAGGGAGGGGTGAGGTGATGGGGAGGGTGCGGAGGGAGGGGTGAGTTGATGGGGAGGGTGCGGAGGGAGGGGTGAGGTGATGGGGAGGGTGCGGTAGGGAGGGGTGAGGTGATGGGGAGGGTGCGGAGGGAGGGGTGAGGTGATGGGGAGGGTGCGGAGGGAGGGGTGTGAGGTGATGGGGAGGGTGCGGAGATTGATGAACCCGTGCCGCCAGTTTTCTATTCTGAGGGGAGTAGATTTTTGGTTGTCAGTTCCTGATCAGTGATGCTGACTATTGGTTGGTGAACTTTGCTCATTGTGAGTGAGTCAGTCTGTGTTTGTGACTGTGTCGGAAAGAACGCTTGTTTAATGTCGGGATGATTATTCACTCAATCATGCCTCGTGAGGAGCTTTTCTTTGCTGTCCTACTCAGGCCCCAGAGGGAGCTCAAATTGTTGTTGTCTACCGTGTTTTCCAGCAAGTGTGCGCTCTGCTCTCCCCGGTTACACCAGTGCTCACAGCAATGTTAGTGTAACACAATGAAGGACGAGAGGCCAATTAGAAATACATTGAAGTTACAACGTGGAATCGAGCCAAAATTTATTCTTTGAGTGGGCGTAGCAGATATGTTGAGTAACCAGTGCCTGATAATTTCTTTCTGTTTATGTTGGTGAGTTCCTCGGGTTTTTCAAGCTCATGCCAGTCTATTCTTTATACCAGTCATCTGTTTTTCAAGGTTTTCATTAACTGACCTCTGTGGGGGTGAGATGCAGATCATAAGGCTGGGCTGTTTTCTGTAGAAAAGAGAAGGCTGAGGGGTGACCTAATAGAGGCCTTTA
The DNA here is from genome assembly GCF_035084215.1 of Heptranchias perlo. Lineage (NCBI taxonomy): Eukaryota > Metazoa > Chordata > Chondrichthyes > Hexanchiformes > Hexanchidae > Heptranchias > Heptranchias perlo. The sequence goes on along the minus strand of NC_090333.1, from coordinate 84,613,070 downwards.
AAATGTTCCCACTTGCAGGGGGTGTCTAATACTTGGGGCCATAAATACAAGATAGTCACTAATATATTCAATAAGGAATTCAGGAGAAACTTCTTTACCCAAAGAGTGGTAAGAATGTGGAACGTCCACAAGGAGTCGTTGAGGAAAATAGCATAGATGGATTTAAGGGGGAGCTGGATAAGTCCATGAGGGAGAGAAGAATAGATGGGTAACCTGATAGAGTTAGATGAACTAGGATGGGAGGAGGCTCTTGTGGAGCACAAACACCAGCATGGACCAGTCGGGCCGAATGGCCTGTTTCTTGCTGTAGATTCTATGTAAATAACGTTTCCTCTGCTTTGCTGTGCCACCTCTGTCCTTTCCTCACAGTGCATGAAGGAAGCCTTCAACAATTTGTCACTTTAAAAGGGGAAAGATAGCCTATACTGTAACATATACTGGACATGTGCTTCAACAGGTGAGGCCCCGCACTGGGAGCACACACTCAGAAGATATAATTCGGAATATTGACATTTCTTTTAAAACTGGGGAGTATTCTGAACAAAAACTACTCTTTTCCCCCCCCCCCCCCCCAAGGCTGTCCTTTCCCCTTTAAGGAGCAGTGTGCAAAACAGTAAAACGCCGGGAGAAATATTCAGCTGCGTTCGACTTTGCTGCGTGGAATTAGGAAGAGCTCCTGTTCACCTGAATCAACTCTTTGCACTTATGCTTCCATTTGGAGCCATGCCACTGAGCAGCATCCAGTCGTCCCTTCCACCCTGCAAAGCACCATTGTGTGCCCGTGAAGTACTCTCTGGTCCGTCTGTGTGAGAACCATTTGTTCTGCCCAGTGCCGCAGTTTGGCTGTTTTTATTTCCCTTTTTTTTTATTCTTCCAATTTTCCAGCCACGTGAGCCTTGATCCCAGACAAGCCCTGCTGTGTCCCCTTTTGGAAAGATTATTTCAGTGAATGAGTGGTCAATCTATGGAACAGACTCCTGAGGGAGATGGTGGAAGCAGATAGTGTTGATTCATTCAAATACAGATCGGATAGATTTCTATCAGAAAATAATATTTGGGATACAGCGTATGAGTAATTTGAGACATGACATGTGGTGAGTGTAACAGGACTGGGAGGAACAGGTGACTTTGGACCTGTGGTTCCCAAATCTCTCCACCACTGGGGGTTTTCCTCACCTCATGCCCGGATCTGTTGTAGACTCATTGATGGAGATTGATTGCTATGATTAGTCAACAACTCCACTATCATTGTATCATGCGACTACCAGGATGATAGAACCCAGCTAGATGGACCTTGGTCTTTCTTCACCTAGCAATTCCTATGGTGTGTGTCGGCAGGCTTTTTGATCGAGTGGGACATCACAGTTGAGTCCAGAACTGTCCTCAACCAATCTCGACGCCAGTGCACTGTGCCTTTAGGAGTGAGTCACTCACTGGATGGTGATCGGGAACAGGAATTCTGGCTATTCTTTCTTCCCCTCCCCCCCCCCCCCCCCCCCCTTCCCAGAGACATCGTAACTGCTGTCCCAGACCAGGGAGGCAGCACCTTTCAACCAGGGTGTCACTGTCAGTCTCAATTTTGCTGGCCCGTGTTCCCAGTCCATTAAGCAGCAACAGTGACCGAGGGCAGTCGAGCTTGGAGCAGCAAAGCTTTCCCGATGTGTTACTTCAGACAAGTGTAAAGGCCTTTCCACACAGGCTCTTTCACTCAACATTCCCACAGGATGTGCATTCATACTCACTCGCCTTCCAGTCTCTCACTCTCAGCAATCCTCCCTTCTGGCAAAAACGCACTTGTTTTGGACGGACATGAATCCAGCAGGTCATGGGGAGAGATTAGTATTTTCTTTCCTGAGCTGGAAGGACGGGCTCTTGTTTGAGCCTACCCCCTACCGCACCAGTGTGAACTGAACATACCACTGGGATTGCAGGCCATGAGGAATCTTGTGTTTCCCTCCCTAACGTCTCCGCCTCTCTACCTCCCTCTCCTTCTTTAAGTTGCTCCTTAAAACCTACCTCTTTGACCAAGCTTTTGGTCACCTGTCCTAACATCTCTATGTGGCTTGTGTCAAATTGTGTCTGAGAACGCTCCTGGAAGCGCCATGGGACGTTTTACTATGTTAAAGATGCTATATAAATGCAAGTTGTTGTGTATACCTGAATGTTTGGTTTCAGTTCTTCTCTGTGAAACTGAATGGACCAGAATGCATTAAGCCCCAGAGCTTGCGCTGGTAGAACTCTGCAATGTATTTGGGCAAAACAGATGAAGCCTGCCCGAGTTGCAGAAATCCTTCATCCAGAGTCATCCATCCTTCTTCCATATCCCCAGCCGGAAGGGCCTGCTCCTTGCAGCAATTCGAATTCCTCTTCAGTTATTCCTCCCTTCCCCAGCTCTAAATCCAGCTTTTGATTTGTGAAATGGAGAGTTCCAGTAATCTATTCCAGAGGGTAGGCGAACTGAGATGTTCTGGACCCTTTCTCATTCCCCGGAATGTACCCACTCCACTGCCAATCTGAACCACAGCAGCCTGTAACACTGCACCGAGGCCTGCCGCACCTTCCCTGCCTTTTGGTTCAAGCAGCATGCTCTTACTTGCCTTGCTTTTTAGTCTTGGCCCATATGAAGCTCTGCTGTGTGACCCGATTAATACTGGGACACTTCCACCGAGAGCGTGCTGATGGCATGGATAATCTAGGACACCACTGCCATTTTAAGACATCAATTAACGACTAACTGTTCTCCATTGATGAGAGAGCCCACCGCAGATGAGAAGTCATCCTGCATTGTGTGACTGCCTCTTCCAGAGTTGGGGAAAGAAACCCCCCATGTAGCAACAACAACATTGCATTTATATAGCATCTTTACGTAGTAAAACGTCCCAAGCCACTTCACAGGAGTGATTATCAAACAAAATTTGACACCGAGCCACATAAGGATAGATTAGGACAGGTGACCAAAAGCTTGGTCAAAGAGGTAGGTTTTAAGAACGTCTTAAAGGAGGAGAAAGAGGTGGAGAGGTTTAGGGAGGGAATTCCAGATCTCAGGGCCTAGGCAGCTGAAGGCACGGCCGCCAATGGTGGAGCGATTAAAATCAGGGATGCGCAAGAGGCCAGAATTGGAGGAGCGCAGAGATCTCGGAGGTTGTAGGACTAGAGGAGGTTATGGAGATAGGGAGGGGCGAGGTCATGGAGGGATTTGAAGACAAAGATGAGAATTTTAAAATCCAGACGTTGCTGGACCAGGAGCCAATATAGGTCAATGAGCACATGGGTGATGGGTGAACAGGACTTGGTGCGAGTTAGGATACGGCAGCCTCCATTACACTGTCACTGGTAGCAGTGGCATGGTGTAAATACTGACAGATATCCCTTTGACACATGGGCTCCTGCAATCTGAATGTCTCTTATTAAGAGTGTTGTCGTACTGAGCTTTACATCAGGATAAAGGTTTATTGAAACGAACCTACCTTGTTTGGTATGTTGGTATGTGGATAGACCAGTTCTTAAGCCTCATTCTTCCTTTGTCACTAAAATTATTTGAGTTTCACCTATCTGAGTGCTGACGCTTTAAGCACACCTCGTATTTCTTCCAGCGAATGGAAGTATCGATCAGTTGATGAAGGACTTCCATCTGTCTGCAGTTTTCTTTACTTTGAAAATAAGTTGAGAAACCCATTTTGTCAGTTTGGCTCAGTGGGCAGCACTCTCGCCTCTGAGTCAGAAGGTCGTGGGTTCAAGTCCCACTCCCAGAGACTCGAGCCCATAATCCAGGCCGACACTCCCAGTGCAGTACTGAGGGAGCGCTGCACTGTCGGAGGTGCCGCCTTTCGGATGAGACGTTAAACCGAGGCCCCGTCTGCCCTCTCAGATGGATGTAAAAGATCCCACAGCCACTATTTCGAAGGAGAGCAGGGAGTTCTCCTTAGTGTCCTGGGGTTGATTTTTATCCCTCAACCAACATCACTAAAACAGATTATCTGGTCATTATCACATTGCTGTTTGTGGATCTTGCTGTGAGCAAATTGGCTGCTGTGCTTCCTACATTACAACAGTGACTACACTTCAAATGTCCTTCATTAGCTGTGAAGCACTTTGGGATGTCCTGAGGTTGTGAAATGCACTGTAGAAATGCAAGTCTTTTCTTTCCTCAGTGGTTGCTGGCCAGTTGGGTGGTGGATTGTATCTCCAGCTGGCCGCCCCCTCCGGTGCATGTTAGGCCTCCCCCTCCGGTGCATGTTAGGCCTCCCCCTCTGGTGCATGTTGGCCTCCCCCTCCGGTGCATGTTGGGCCTCCCCCTCCGGTGCATGTTAGGCCTCCCCCTCCGGTGCATGTTGGGCCTCCCCCTCCGGTGCATGTTGGGCCTCCCCCTCCGGTGCATGTTGGGCCTCACCCTCCGGTGCAGGATAGAGCTCCCCCTCCGGTGCATGTTGGGCCTCACCCTCCGGTGCAAGATAGAGCTCCGGCGCAGGGCAGGGCCTCACCCGTCCGGCGCAGGGCAGGGCCTCACCCGTCCGGCGCAGGGCAGGGCCTCACCCGTCCGGCGCAGGGCAGGGCCTCACCCGTCCGGCGCAGGGCAGGGCCTCACCCGTCCGGCGCAGGGCAGGGCCTCACCCGTCCGGCGCAGGGCAGGGCCTCACCCGTCCGGCGCAGGGCAGGGCCTCACCCGTCCGGCGCAGGGCAGGGCCTCACCCGTCCGGCGCAGGGCAGGGCCTCACCCGTCCGGCGCAGGGCAGGGCCTCACCCGTCCGGCGCAGGGCAGGGCCTCACCCGTCCGGCGCAGGGCAGGGCCTCACCCGTCCGGCGCAGGGCAGGGCCTCACCCGTCCGGCGCAGGGCAGGGCCTCACCCGTCCGGCGCAGGGCAGGGCCTCACCCGTCCGGCGCAGGGCAGGGCCTCACCCGTCCGGCGCAGGGCAGGGCCTCACCCTACTCTCACCGCAGCCACTTCCTGAGCCAATGTGCAGAGGGTTCCTCTTGAGACCCATCTGCAAGGCAGCAGACTGGAGAGGTTAGGTGCTTTCACAGAACATTAGTGTCTTGACTTGACAGCTCAGGACAGCAAGTGCTGAGTGTGACTGTGCTCTCGGCTGGCCCTGAAGGCGTAGGTCCCCAGAGCCCCGCCAGCCGTGTTTGTCCTGCTTTGGGATCCTTGTTATTTTCATGTGGAGGTTAAACGAAGGAGAAAGAATGGCAGAATATTTATTTCTGGGAATCTTCCTCATTCTTCGAAAGGCAGCCAACCTCCAACTATAAAGCTCCCTCCCAGCTTTTACTCCTCACTCTCTCCCTGGCCTGCTCTACCCTGACTAGCAGCTGTTTTGCAGTGAGTTTAATTTTATCCTCACCTTTTCGGTGCTTGCACTGGTTCTCTCGTGCTCACTGCTGCCTTCAGCTGGCAATATGGCTGAGGACCTCTTTGTTGACGGGAGAGGAATTTCTTAACAGGGACAGAGTCCTTGGTGGTTTCCTCCTGTAGGACGATGCCTATTTCTCTTTGTATGTGGAAGTCGCACACCACTCAGTGAATGAGGACGATTCTGTCTGCGGTAAGTGACATGGCTTCCGCCAGACAGCCGTCAAAGGAACTTCGGGCAGTACGGAGGATTGTTGATTTATACAGTTCAAAAATAATCCATTGGCTGTAAAACCCCTTTAGTAACGTCCTGGAGTTGTTATAAGGCGCTATATAAATGCCAGTTCTTCCTTTTCTGTGGGTGTCCGCTGATCCACATCACTATCAGTTTAGTGCTGTGCGATGGCAGGCAGTGTACTTGCTGTATGTGAGGGGCATATATCAGGATACAGAAACACTAAGGGTGATAAATATAAGATGGTCACTAATAAATCCAATAAGGAATCCAGGAGAATCCTCTTTACCCAGAGAGTGGTTAGAATGTGGAACTCACTACCACAAGGAGTGGTTGAGGCGAATAACAGATACATTTGAGAGGAAGCTCGATAAACACATGAGGGAGAAAGGAATAGAAGGATATGCCGATAGAGGTAGATGAAGTAAGGTGGAAAGAGGCTTGTGTGGAGTATAAACACCGGCACAGACCAGTTGGGCCGAATGGCCTGTTTCTGTGCTGTACATTCTATGTAGCTATCAAACTGTGAAGAGCGAGTCTTTTTACCAGCCAGCATTATGATGGTTATTCTGTTTCAGGCAGGTCTTCCCCATTCTCAGATTTTTCTGGTTTCTTCCCCCCAAAAGTACTGACTCTCACTGGGGTACAGTTCCATGGGCCCCACTCCCCTCCTCTCCTGAAGGTACTGACTCTCACTGGGGTACAGTTCCATGGGCCCCACTCCCCTCCTCCCCTGAAGGTACTGACTCTCACTGGGGTACAGTTCCATGGGCCCCACTCCCCTCCTCTCCTGAAGGTACTGACTCTCACTGGGGTACAGTTCCATGGGCCCCACTCCCCTCCTCTCCTGGAGGTACTGACTCTCACTGGGGTACAGTTCCATGGGCCCCACTCCCCTCCTCTCCTGAAGGTACTGACTCTCACTGGGGTACAGTTCCATGGGCCCCACTCCCCTCCTCTCCTGAAGGTACTGACTCTCACTGGGGTACAGTTCCATGGCCCCACTCCCCTCCTCTCCTGAAGGTACTGACTCTCACTGGGGTGCAGTTCCATGGGCCCCACTCCCCTCCTCCCCTGAAGGTACTGACTCTCACTGGGGTACAGTTCCATGGGCCCCACTCCCCTCCTCTCCTGAAGGTACTGACTCTCACTGGGGTACAGTTCCATGGGCCCCACTCCCCTCCTCCCCTGAAGGTACTGACTCTCACTGGGGTACAGTTCCATGGGCCCCACTCCCCTCCTCCCCTGAAGGTACTGACTCTCACTGGGGTACAGTTCCATGGGCCCCACTCCCCTCCTCTCCTGAAGGTACTGACTCTCACTGGGGTACAGTTCCATGGGCCCCACTCCCCTCCTCCCCTGAAGGTACTGACTCTCACTGGGGTACAGTTCCATGGGCCCCACTCCCCTCCTCTCCTGAAGGTACTGACTCTCACTGGGGTACAGTTCCATGGGCCCTACTCCCCTCCTCTCCTGAAGGTACTGACTCTCACTGGGGTACAGTTCCATGGGCCCCACTCCCCTCCTCTCCTGAAGGTACTGACTCTCACTGGGGTACAGTTCCATGGGCCCCACTCCCCCCCTCCCCTGAAGGTACTGACTCTCACTGGGGTACAGTTCCATGGGCCCCACTCCCCTCCTCCCCTGAAGGTACTGACTCTTGCTAGAGTATGGGTTTTATGGGACCTGTCACCTTGCAGTATTTCACCCAAGTGTGGGCCCAGACAGTTGAGTTATTCGATCACATTGGGCATCACAGCCTAGTTTGACACAGCCCTGGCCATCCACACACTTTCACCAGCAGGAGTCACTGGATCGTAGTTATGAGTAGCTGGGTGATGATATTTCTGTACCATTTATTATGCCTCGTTGGGGAACTGGACTTGTCAGACTCGCAGCAAGATTTGGAAATCTCCCTATTCTCCCTGTCTTCCTGTACTGGAATTTTTCAGAGTGGAAATTACTCACTTGGAGAGTAATACGTCACAGTCTGGGATTAACTTTGTTTAATATCTCCTCATTGCCTTTGGCGATGGTGGTTGTCAGGTGGATTCCATTGTGTGTGGACACTTCGTAGATATTGCTGTGTTGACCTCTCTGTCAGGAGAGTTTGAATCATTATCTGGGGATTGAGCTGCAGTTACAGTATGGAGAGAGTTCCGTTTTAACTCTTTTCTAACCAATTTTGCAGTCTTTGAGATGAAGGAAGTTAGCACTAGGAGAATAGAAAGCTCTCCACTTCAGGCACACGCAGTGCCAGGCCAGGTACTGCCCAGGTTAGATGCAGAGTTAAAGCTCCCTCTATTCTGAGGTTTGATAAGGTAGACGTAGAGAAGATGTTTTTACTTGTGGGATAGACCAAAACTAGGGGCCATAAATATAAGATAGTCACTAATAAATCCAATAGGAAATTCAGGAGAAACTTCTTTACCCAGAGAGTGGTGAGAATGTGGAACTCGTTACCACAAGGAGTAGTTGAGGCGAATCGGAAAGATGCATTTAAGGGGAAGCTGGATAAACATGAGGGAGAAAGGAATAGGCTGATAGGATTAGATGAAGAAGGGAGCGAGGAGGCTCGTTTGGAGCATAAATGCCAGCATAGACCAGGTGGCCTGTTTCTTTGCTGTACATTCTATGTAATCCTGCCCCAACCATATTACCCAACCACAGAGGAGTGTCCCCTAATGCAATGGGGTGACATTTTAACTTTCCCCACACCTGCCATCCAGTGTCCCCTTTGAGTGAGAGTGCTGTGGATCCATGCCCGTTCTTTCCGTGCCTTTCTCTGTTCCTGATTCTTGGTTCTGGCTCAGTGGGTAGCACTCTCGCCTCTGAGTCAGAAAGTCGTGGGTTCGAGCCCCACTCCAGAGACTTGAGCACATAATCCAGGCCGACACTCCCAGTGCTGAATTGAGGGAGTGCTGCACTGTTGGAGGAGCTGTCTTTCGGACGAGGCGTTAAACCCTCAGGTAGACGTAAGACATCCCACAGCACTATTGGAAGAGGAACAGGGGCTCAACCAATGTCACTTTAAAAAAAAAACAGATTATCTGGCCATTATCTCTTTGCTGTTTGTGGGATCTTGCTGTGCGTAAATTGGCTGCCGCATTTCTCTACATTACTACAGTGACTACGCTTCAAAAGTACTTCATTGGCTGTAAAGCGCTTCAGGACGTGCTGAGGTAGAAATGCAAGTTCTTTCTTTTTTTGAAGTTAACCCATATAAGTGTGTGAAAGGTCTCTATTAGCTTGCTCCCAGACTGGTGACTGGGTTTAACTTGGCATTTTAAAATCTGAGACATATTTAGGGCAATAGGACCCATGTCTATAGTTAGTATGTGACTACACACCAGCATTTCAGTATGGTTTAATGGTGGCTGATGTGTCCTCTTGAACTGTGAGGAGCCCCCAGCAGCACGTTAGATTATAAGGGACATCCCATGCTACTGGGTGGGGTTGGGAGTTCAACAGAAGCTTGGGACAGAGGATTGGGGTCACAGTGTAACCCAGTCTCTGACCCTCGCTCCATCAAACACAGGTCAGAAAATTGGGGTCACCGTGTGACCCAGTCGACCCTCGAGAGCAAGAAGCCCGGAATTTCACAATCAAGCCTATAGGATTTGTCTTTCCAAAGTTGCTTGGCCTTTCCTTTTATTGAGGAAGGTCCGAACCCCTAGTGCAGAACGTTGGTAAAAATGAACCAAGCTGAAGTGAAGCTGAGATAAATGGAGAAGTAGTGACTAGATGCTGCCGAGTCTGGGATTAGGGAACACTGGAAATACACAGCACAGATAAAGGAGAGGTTCGTGGCTGGGATGTAACCTGTTTGAACTGGTATTCGTCTTTACAGACTGACCTGCTGTGTCTGTTCTTACTTCATGTAAGAGGGGTGAGAATGTGGAACTTGCTACCAAACGGAGTAGTTGAGGCGAATGGATAGATGCATTTAAGGGGAAGCTCGATAGGTATATGAGGGATATTGGCGGCCATGCCTTCAGCTGCCTAGGCCCTAAGCTCTGGAATTCCCTCCATACTCCTCTCCTCCTTTAAGTCTCTCCTTTAAACCTCCCTCTTTTACCAAGCTTTTGATCACCGATCCTAATATCTCCTTATGTGGCTTGCTGTCATATGTTGTCTGATAACGCTCCTGTGAAGCGCTTTAGGACATTTCACTACATTAAAGGTGCTGTATAAATGTAAGTTGTTGATAGGGTGAGATGAAGTAAGGTGGGAGGAGGAGCATAAACACCGGCATGGACCAGTTGGGCCGAATGGCCTGTTTCTGTGCTGTAAAATTCAATGTAATTCCTGCATGTGCAGATATTTTCCCCTTATTATTTGGGTTTAAAAGCCTATAAGTTGTAGGAGTGAAAGACCAAGGGACAGGAGTTTCACAGTTGTGATGTGCGCAAGGATGAGTTAGTGGAGTGAGCCTTCTTTTCAACAAAGTACAGAGGAGAAAGATTGTATTGAGTCCGTAAGGAAAGAGTAGGGCCTATTCGAGACCAAAAAGGTAAACTATGTGCGGAGGTGGAAGATGTGGGGACGGTTCTTAATGAATACTTTGAGTCTGTCTTCACAAAAGAGGGGGATGATGCAGACATTGTAGTTAAGGAGGAGGAGTGTAAAATATCAGATGGGATAAATTTAGTGAGAGAGGAAGTATTAAGGGGATTAGCATCTTTGAAAGTAGATAAATCACCAGGGCCGGATGAAATGTATCCCAGGCTGTTAAAAGAAGCCAGGGAGAAAATAGCGGAGGCTCTGACCATCATTTTCCAATCCTCCCTGGATACAGGCGTGGTGCCAGAGGAGTGGAGGACTGCTAACGTCGTACCATTGTTTAAAAAGGGAGCGAGGAATAGACCGAGTAATTACAGTCCAGTCAGTCTAACCTCGGTGGTGGGCAAATTATTGGAATCAGTTCTGAGAGTCAGGATAAACCGTCACTTAGAAAGGCATGGAATAATCAAGGACAGTCAGCATAGATTTGTTGAAGAAATGTGATTTCTGACTAACTTGATTGAATTTTTTGAGGAGGTAACAATGAGGGTAGTGCATTTGATGTAGTCTACATGAATTTTAGCAAGGCTTTTGACAAGGTCTCACATGGCAGACTGGTCAAAAGCCCATACAATCCAAGGGAGAGTGGCAAGTTGGATCCAAAATTGGCTCAGTGGCAGGAAGCAAAGGATAATGGTCGACGGGGGTGTTTTTGTGACTGGAAGGATGTTTCCAGTGGGGTTCCGCAGGGCTCAGTACCAGGTCCCTTGCTTTTTGTAATATATATTAATGATTTGGACTTAAATGTAGGGGGCATGATTAAGAAGTTTGCAGATGATAGAAAAATTGATCGTGTGGTTGATAATGAGGCAGAAAGCTGTAGACTGTAGGAAGATATCAATGGAGTGGTCAGGTGGGCAGAAAAGTGGCAAATGGAATTCAATCCGGAGAAGTGTGAGGTAATGCATTTGGGGAGGGCAAACAAGGCAAGGGAATACTCAATAAATGGGAGGATACTGAAAGGTGCAGAGGAACAGAGGGACCTTGGAGTGCATGTTCTCAGATCCCTGAACGTAGCAGGACAGGTAGATAAGGTGGTTAAAAAGGCATATGGAAAACTTTCCTTTATTAGCCGAGGCATAGAATATATGAGCAGGGAGGTTATACTGGAACTGGATAAAATACTGGTTAGGCCACAGCTTGAGTACTGCCTACAGTTCTGGTCACCACATTACAGAAAGGATGTAATTGCGCTAGAGAGGGTTCAGAGGAGATTTATGAGGATGTTTCCAGGACTAGAGAATTTTAGTTATGAGGAAAGATTGGATAGGCTGAGGTTGTTCTCTTTGGAACAGAGGAGGCTGAGGGGAGATTTAATTGAGGTGCACAAAATTATGAGGGGCCAAGATAGACTGAACAGGAAGGACCTATTTCCCTTAGTAGAGGGGTCAATAACCAGGGGGCATAGATTTAAAGTGATTGGTGGAAGGATTAGAGGGGAGCTGAGGAAAAGAATTTTCACCCAGAGGGAGGTGGGGTCTGGAATTCACTGCCTGAGATGGTGGTAGAGGCAGAAACCCTCAACTCATTTAAAAAGTACCTGGATGTGCACCTGAAGTGCCGTAACCTACAGGGCTACAGACCAAGTGCTGGAAAGTAGGATTAGGCTGGGTGGCTCATTTTCAGCCGACACGGACACAATGGGCCGAATGGCCTCCTCCTGTGCTGTACATTTTCTGATTCTGTGATTTAGAGTTTAGGAAGAACAGGAGCAGAAATTTGAGGGGAGCACAGGCCATAGTAGCGTTAATAAAATGGAGAGACAAGAAATGTTGCATGGAGAGATAATTTGGAAGCCATTTGATGTGAGAGGGCCTGTCTATTAGACGATGGGTATCCCAGCCTGGTGTGAGAAGAGCCTCACTGGGTATGGGAGCAGTGTCCAGGTCTCGGATGGGCGCGGTCTGGTGTAGTACTTAGCAGGGTACTGGCGATTACAGGTCAGTCGCTGGTGGGAACAATCTGAGGCAGCGGGTTAAGAGGATCACTGGAGCTAAATATATAAATATCACCTAAATGGTACTATTTTGAGGGGGTGCAAGAGCAGAGGGACCTCGGGGTGCATATTCACAAATCTTTGAAGGTGGCAGGGCAAGTTGATACAGTGGTTAAGAAAGCGTATGGGATACTTGGCTTTGTAAATAGGGGCATGGGATACTTGGCTTTGTAAATAGGGGCATGGAATACAAAAACAAGGGAGTTAAAACACTGGTTGGTCCTCAGCTGGAGTATTGTGTTCAATTCTGGGCACTACACCTTAGGAAGGATGTCAAGGCCTTAGAGAGGGTGCAGAAGAGATTTACTAGAATGATACCAGGGATGAGGGACTTCAGTTATGTGGAGAGACTGGAGAAGCTGGAGACCTAATTGAGGTATTCAAAATTATGGGGGGTTTTCATAGAGCAAGTAGGGATAAACTGTTTCCTCTGGCAAGTGGGTCAGTAACCAGAGGTCATAGATTTAAAATAATTGGCAAAAGAAGTAGAGGGAAATGAGGATTATTTTTTTCACACAGGGTTGTTAAGATCTGGAACGCACGACCTGAAAGGGTGGTGGAATCAGATTCCATTGGAACTCTCAGAAGGCAATTGGACATGTACTTGAAGAGGACTAATTTGCGGGGTATTGGGAAAAGATCTGGGGTGTGAGTCTAATTGGACAGCTCTTTCAAAGAGCCGGCACAGGCATGACGGGCCAAATGGCCGCCTCCTGTGGTGTAAGGTTCCATGATTCTAAGAGCTGTATTGGCACAATGTTTGAGCTCATTGCCACAAGTGTCACTTGTCCTGAAGCTCAGAATTCGAAATAAACTGATTGATAACACTGAGCTGCATGGATTGTTTCATGATGTTTTAATGTCTGCCTCGAGTCCCGCCCTGAAGCCATGCCAGCTGTCAATGAGGTGTGAACAACGGAGGGGCTAACAGTTTTGATGGAATCACTTCCTAATAGATCGTCATTCCTGCTATCCCCGCCCGTCGTCTCCTTCCCTCCCCGCCCGTCGTCTCCTTCCCTCCCCGCCCGTCGTCTCCTTCCCTCCCCGCCCGTCGTCTCCTTTCCCCCCCCTCCTTTCCCCCCCCCTCCTTTCCCCCCCCTCCTTTCCCCCCCCCTCCTTTCCCCCCCCTCCTTTCCCCCCCCTCCTTTCCCCCCCCTCCTTTCCCCCCCCCTCCTTTCCCCCCCCCTCCTTTTCCCCCCCCCCTCCTTTCCCCCCCCCTCCTTTCCCCCCCCTCCTTTCCCCCCCCCTCCTTTCCCCCCCCCCTCCTTTCCCCCCCCCCTCCTTTCCCCCCCTCCTTTCCCCCCCTCCCGCCGTCTCCTTCCGTCCCTCCCCTCCCTCTCTCTGTCTTTCATTGATACTACTATGGTCAGTGCTTCTTTCCTTTTTTTTGATCTGAGCTGCAAATACTCTCTTCCACCCAGTCTTCCTTCTCCCAGCGCCTTCACTGAACCGAAAGAGCTCATTACTGTACTGCTCCAACTCATTCTTTCCCAGGCCCTTAAAACTCCTCACCTCCCTCAATCTTCCCATCCTCCGAAATCCTACAAGCTTTTAAAACCTGACCTTGGCATTGTCTAATCACTAATTCCTCAATGACCTTGGCTCCTCTCCAGCCCTGCAGCTGTCCTGCACTGTGGGCCTTGGCTCCTCCCCTGGCCTTCTCACTAAACACAAAGTTTAATGAGTGCGAATCAAAAGTTAATCAGTAAGAACTAACTGTGTGTCGGTGTGCGAGATCGTAGGTGTGTGTACATGAATGTGAGTGTGTACAAGTGCATGAATGTGAGTGTGTGCACGCACTTGTGTATGTGCATGTACACATATCTATCCATGTGTGCATGCACACAGACAGATACACACATTCACATGCAGACTGCGGGTGACTGTGACATACTTTGATGCCTTTATCTTTAATTACAGGTGGTGTATTACACAATGAGCTCTGAGACTATGATGACAAGACCCTGTTACTGACGACCTGATTGCACTGGGATCTCCCCGTTTGCTCACCGTCACAATGCCCGTGCAGGCTCCACAATGGACGGACTTCCTCTCCTGCCCAATCTGCTGCCAGACCTTCGATGAGAACATTCGCAAGCCCATCAGCCTAGGCTGCGGACACACAGTCTGTAAGATGTGTCTCAACAAGCTCCATCGCAAGGCCTGCCCTTTCGACCAAACCACTATCAACACAGACATTGACATGTTACCTGTGAACTCTGCACTGTTACAGCTGGTGGGAGCCCAGGTAAGAATTCCTCTCTCTCCCTTTTCAAGTGCACCTTCCCCCCTTCAGTAGATATTTCTCATCTTGTAGATAGGGTTGCCAACCCTGGTTGGGCGTATTCCTGGAGGTTTCATCACATGACTCCAACCTCCTCGCCCCCACACTCCCGCCATTGGTCGCCTGACATGTCCATCCTCGCAGAGTCACGCCATCTAGCACCGATTGTTAAATGATTGGATGGTTCCTGACTGTCAATCAAACAGCCCTTTTTTTTCCCATCTCAAACTTTTCCAACTAACAAAAGTGTTAAACCAAAATGAAAAATGCACAATAGTTTTATTGCCCCCAGGATTTTTCTCCCAGGTTTTTTGCTCACAGCAGTGCCCAGGAGATTTATCGTTAATTTCAGGAGACTCCAGGACAGTCCTGGAGGGTACGCAAAGCTACTTGCAGACGAGGTGATGTTGATGGTTTTCTCCACGTCAATCCTCATCACTACTTCAGGGTTCACTGACTCGATGTTTTATTCCACTCATCCAAGCTGGACAGTGCCCATTTTCTTTCCCATATAACACGTTATTCAGTCCCGACAGCTCTCCCTGTGTAAAACACGGTTCAGTATATACAGCTCTCCCTGTGTAACACACTGTTCAGTATATACAGCTCTCCCTGTGTAACACACGGTTCAGTATATACAGCTCTCCCTGTGTAACACACTGTTCAGTATATACAGCTCTCCCTGTGTAACACACGGTTCAGTATATACAGCTCTCCCTGTGTAACACACTGTTCAGTATATACAGCTCTCCCTGTGTAACACACGGTTCAGTATATACAGCTCTCCCTGTGTAACACACAGTTCAGTATATACAGCTCTCCCTGTGTAAAACACGGTTCAGTATATACAGCTCTCCCTGTGTAACACACGGTTCAGTATATACAGCTCTCCCTGTGTAACACACTGTTCAGTATATACAGCTCTCTCCCTGTGTAACACACTGTTCAGTATATACAGCTCTCCCTGTGTAACACACTGTTCACTATATACAGCTCTCCCTGTGTAACACACTGTTCAGTATATACAGCTCTCCCTGTGTAACACACTGTTCAGTATATACAGCTCTCCCTGTGTAACACACTGTTCAGTATATACAGCTCTCCCTGTGTAACACACTGTTCAGTATATACAGCTCTCCCTGTGTAACACACTGTTCAGTATATACAGCTCTCCCTGTGTAACACACTGTTCAGTATATACAGCTCTCCCTGTGTAACACACTGGTCAGTATATACAGCTCTCCCTGTGTAACACACTGTTCAGTATATACAGCTCTCCCTGTGTAACACACGGTTCAGTATATACAGCTCTCCCTGTGTAACACATTGTTCAGTATATACAGCTCTCCCTGTGTAACACACTGTTCAGTATAGACAGCTCTGTCCCTGTGTAACACACTGTTCAGTATATACAGCTCTCCCTGTGTAACACACTGTTCACTATATACAGCTCTCCCTGTGTAACACACTGTTCAGTATATACAGCTCTCTCCCTGTGTAACACACTGTTCAGTATATACAGCTCTCTCCCTGTGTAACACACTGTTCAGTATATACAGCTCTCCCTGTGTAACACACGGTTCAGTATATACAGCTCTCCCTGTGTAACACACAGTTCAGTATATACAGCTCTCCCTGTGTAAAACACGGTTCAGTATATACAGCTCTCCCTGTGTAACACACGGTTCAGTATATACAGCTCTCCCTGTGTAACACACTGTTCAGTATATACAGTTCTCTCCCTGTGTAACACACTGTTCAGTATATACAGCTCTCCCTGTGTAACACACTGTTCACTATATACAGCTCTCCCTGTGTAACACACTGTCCAGTATATACAGCTCTCCCTGTGTAACACACTGTCCAGTATATACAGCTCTCCCTGTGTAACACACTGTCCAGTGTATACAGCTCTCCCTGTGTAACACACTGTCCAGTATATACAGCTCTCCCTGTGTAACACACTGTCCAGTATATACAGCTCTCCCCGTGTAACACATTGTTTAGTCTGTACTCTTCCCTCATGATGAATAGGACCATTCTGTGCAGATTGTCCCAGTCATGTGATGGCAGATCTGTGTCACCGTTGACATTAGAAGGTGACGTCACCCATCTGACTCCCTGGCTGAAAGTCTCGTGGTGTCAATAAGCAGAGTTGAGCTGGAACTGGAGATCAAAAGACACAGTGGGAGTGCAAGTGAAACCCAGCCTGAGCTACGTGGTGAGATGATTGCGCTGTCTGCGTATGTTCCTGACGCACAGTGCAGGGGGCTGTGTTTGGCGAGAGGAGCAGATTCACTGCTTATGACGTCTGCCTGTCTGAGGATTTGTTATTTTCAGAACTTCAGCAGCTGAGTCATTGGTACATGTTGGTGGGTGAGTGAATCCCTGTTTGTTTCCTCTCCCCAGGACTGCATTTCACACAGCCTATTAAATGATCACTGAGCTGGGCTCTCTGTGACGCTCTCTCTCCTTTTACACAGGGAGTCGGCCCGTACACACTCCATCTTCCCCACTGTAGTTTCCACCTGACCATGGCGAACTCTTAACCAGCTCTGAACAAACTAACGTTTACCTCGTGCCCCCTTTATAGGAATATAGGAACAGGAGGAGGCCATTCAGCCCCTCGAGCCTGATCCGCCATTCAATTAGATCATGACTAATCTGTATCTTAACGCCATCTACCCACCTTGGCTCCCTAACCTTAATGCGCTTACCTAACAAAAATCTATCAATCTCAGTTTTGAAATTTTCAATTGACCCCCAGCCTCGACAGCTTTTTGGGGGAGAGAGTTCCAGATTTCCACTCCCCTTTGTGTGAAGAAATGCTTCCTGACATCACCCCCGAACAGCCTAGCTCTAATTTTAAGGTTATGCCCCCTTGTTCTGGAGTCTCCCACCAGAGGAAATGGTTTCTCTCTGTCTGCCCTATCAAATCCTTTAATCATCTTAAACATCTCAATTAGATCTCCCCTTAAATCACCCCATATACCACAGGGCCGCCTCAGAGCACAAGGTCACTGTGTGCAGTGACCTCAGTATATGAAGCAGCCTCACTGTTGCAGGTAGGACTTTCATTCACCACTTGTGGCAGTGCCAAATATCAGCAGCTCGCTCGGTCCCACCTGGCCCGTAGGACTGCTGCCCCACTGACACCGGCAAAGTTGCGAGTGTGTCTTTCCACTAACCGCACACGTGCAGTAGTGTTAGAATCATATTTGTGACTTCAGAGAAGCTCCCTGTTGTGGCGGAATTTGTCCCATGGCATAAACAAAGCAGACTCAGGGCGACAGAAAGTGGCGGAGTTATCTAAAACTGCGATGATTTCTCAAAGGACGAGAATGGTTTGTCGGTTTCTTTTCGTTGATGAAGTATGAGGCTGGGATGTTGAGGTCTGCTCTCCATCCCTTACAGCTCATTCTACAATGTCTTAGAGAGGGTGCCGAGGAGATTTACTGGAATGGTGCCAGGGATGAGGGGCTTCAGTTAGGTGGAGAGACTGGAGAAGCTGGGATTGTTCTCCTTAGAGCAGAGAAGGTTAAGGGGAGATTTAATTGAGGTGTTCAAAATCATGAACAGTTTTGATAGAGTAAATAAGGAGAAACTGTTTCCAATGGCAGGAGGGTCGGTAACCAGAGGACACAGATTTAAGATAATCAGCAAAAGAACCAGAGAGGAGATGAGGAGAAATTTTTCACGCAGCGAGTTGTTATGATCTGGAACGCACTGCCTGAAAAGGTGGTGGAAGCAGATTCAATGGTGACTTTCTAAAGGGAATTGGATAAATACTGGAAATGGAAAAATGTTCATGGCTATGGGGAAAGAGCGAGGGGAATGTGATGAATTGGAGTAGCTCTTTCAAAGACCTGGCATAGGCACAATGGGCCGAATGGTCGTCTCCTGTGCTGAATGATGCTATGATTCTCCATTTCTAATTTTGTTCCACACCGCTGTCTTGAAATCCCTGACTCCTGCTGGGGCTGGGCGAGAGCGCGGAAGGGGGCGAGTTTGCACAGTTCCTCGCAGGCCTCCAGCCCTTTAGCGCCTCACCCGAGTTGCTGTTCTTTTGCCGTGAGTCCAGACGGTAAATGTCAGGAGGCGATTTAACTGTAGGGGTCACTGGGCAGCAACAAGCAGCAGAAACCCTAACTGACTGCTCTTTCCTTTGCTGGCCAAAGGGTGCTGAAGCCAATTGTAGGCCCGGACCTCCCCCAATCCCCCCAACCCCACTCCCCCCAACCCCCCAACCCCCAACCCCCCAACCCCCAAACCCCCAACCCCCCAACCCCCCTCCCCCCAACCCCCCTCCCCCCAACCCCCCAACCCCCAACCCCCCTCCCCCCAACCCCCCCTCCCCAAACTAGTACCCTGGCTGAGATCAGCTAACTCAGCGCAGACCAGAAAACCAGCCCAGTCTGCCTGGCTCATTACCACACCACACGGTGCAACGACCCTCTTACCAGCTCTTGTTTGAGAGTCAGAAGAAGGTCAAGAGCATTAAAGAAAGACTTGCATTTCTATAATGCCTTTCATGACCTCAGGACATCCCAAAGGAAATACTTTTGAAGTGTAGTCACTATTGTAATGTAGGAAAAGTGGCAGCCAATTTGTGCACAGCAAGATCCCACAGACAGCAATGTGTTAATGACCCAGATAATCTGTTATATTGATATTGGTTGAGGGATTGATATTGGCCAGGGCACCAGGGAGAACTCCCCTCCTCTTCTTTGAAATAGTACCGGAGGCTCTTCTCATCTACCTGAGAGAGCTTTACATCTCATCCGAAAGTCAGCACCTCCGACAGTGCAGCACTCTCTCAGTACTGAACTGGGAGTGTCAGCCTAGATTATGGGCTCAAGTCTCTGCAGTGGGACCTGAACCCACGACCTTCTGAGTCAGAGGCGAGAGTGTTACCCACTGTGCCACGGCTGACACTGTCAAAACAGAGACAAAGTCAAACTGAAGTAGTCACAGCCGCACCTTCTCATTGCACCGTATCCCTTTCCCAGGGGAGGATCAACCTTTTCTCTGGTCCATACTGGTGTGTCACTGGGTGGTCTGTAGCTCAGTTCTGTCCTCGGATGCTCATCACGTTTACTGTGTGAGCACTTTTGTTGTATAATGTTTTATTAGATTATTATTTCCTACATTACAACAATGACCACATTTTAAAAGTCCTTCATTTAATGTAAAGCATCCTGAGGCCGTGAAAGGCGCTATAGAAGTACAAGTCCTTCTTTTATTACATTATAAGGCTGATTGGCTGTCCAAGGGAAAGTTGGATAAGGGGGAAAAGAATGGAAGCATATGTTGTCGGGTGGGAGAAAGCTCGTGCAGAGTATAAACACCGGCACAGACCAGTTGGGCCGAATGGCCTGTTTCTGTGTTGTATATTTTATATAAGTGGAGGGCTCTGCAAATGAGATCAGCCCCAGTGTTAGTTAGCAGTGTATTACATTAATATATTACATTCTCCTGGTGTGAACAGTGCTAAAGTTCTATAATATTTTAGGTTATATTCATTTATTATAAAACATTATTAGAGTATATTCTCGACGCAGTGTTAATTGCTGTTTTTTGCTCTGATTGTGTGCAGATTCTGGAGCCACAACCTGTCACCCTGTGTACTGGAGCGGAGAATACCAAACACTATGAGGAGGCAAAGAAATGTGTGGAGGAACTGGCACTGTACCTCAAACCACTCAGCAGCACCAGAGGTACCAGCAGCCCACCAGGGACATTTCCACTGTATAGTAACAATGTGATGTATTTATTGGCAGCTTTTTGGGAGTGAGTTACAGGCTGGGATCTAATCGAGGGGTTCGGGGGGTTTATATATAGAATAACAGATACCCGGGAGTGAGTTACAGACTGGAATCTAATCGAGGGGTTCGGGGGGTTTATAGATAGAATAACAGACACCCGGAAGTGAGTTACAGGCTGGAATCTAATCGAGGGGTTCGGGGGGTTTATATATAGAATAACAGATACCCGGGAGTGAGTTACAGGCTGGAATCTAATCGAGGGGTTCGGGGGGTTTATATATAGAATAACAGTTACCCGGGAGTGAGTTACAGGCTGGAATCTAATCGAGGGGTTCGGGGGGTTTATATATAGAATAACAGTTACCCGGGAGTGAGTTACAGGCTGGAATCTAATCGAGGGGTTCGGGTGGTTTATATATAGAATAACAGATACCCGGGAGTGAGTTACAGGCTGGAATCTAATCGAGGGGTTCGGGTGGTTTATATATAGAATAACAGATACCCGGGAGTGGGTTACAGGCTGGAATCTAATCGAGGGGTTCGGGGGTTTATATATAGAATAACAGATACCCGGGAGTGAGTTACAGGCTGGAATCTAATCGAGGGGTTCGGGTGGTTTATATATAGAATAACAGATACCCGGGAGTGGGTTACAGGCTGGAATCTAATCGAGGGGTTCGGGGGGTTTATATATAGAATAACAGATACCCGGGAGTGAGTTACAGGCTGGAATCTAATTGAGGGGTTCGGGTGGTTTATATATAGAATAACAGATACCCGGGAGTGGGTTACAGGCTGGAATCTAATCGAGGGGTTCGGGGGGTTTATATATAGAATAACAGTTACCCGGGAGTGAGTTACAGGCTGGAATCTAATCGAGGGGTTCGGGTGGTTTATATATAGAATAACAGATACCCGGGAGTGGGTTACAGGCTGGAATCTAATCGAGGGGTTCGGGGGGTTTATATATAGAATAACAGATACCCGGGAGTGAGTTACAGGCTGGAATCTAATCGAGGGGTTCGGGTGGTTTATATATAAAATAACAGATACCCGGGAGTGGGTTACAGGTTGGAATCTAATCGAGGGGTTCGGGGGGTTTATATATAGAATAACAGTTACCCGGGAGTGGGTTACAGGCTGGAATGTAATCGAGGGGTTCGGGTGGTTTATATATAGAATAACAGATACCCGGGAGTGGGTTACAGGTTGGAATCTAATCGAGGGGTTCAGGGGGTTTATATATAGAATAACAGATACCGGGAGTGAGTTACAGACTGGGATCTAATCGAGGGGTTCGGGGGGTTTATATATAAAATAACAGATACCTGGGAGTGAGTTACAGGCTGGGATCTAATCGAGGGGTTCGGGGGTTTATATATAGAATAACAGATACTCGGGAGTGAGTTACAGGCTGGAATCTAATCGAGGGGTTCGGGTGGTTTATATATAGAATAACAGATACCCGGGAGTGGGTTACAGGTTGGAATCTAATCGAGGGGTTCAGGGGGTTTATATATAGAATAACAGATACCGGGAATGAGTTACAGACTGGGATCTAATCGAGGGGTTCGGGGGGTTTATATATAAAATAACAGATACCCGGGAGTGGGTTACAGGTTGGAATCTAATCGAGGGGTTCGGGGGTTTATAGATAGAATAACAGATACCCGGGAGTGGGTTACAGGCTGGAATCTAATCGAGGGGTTCGGGGGTTTATATATAAAATAACAGATACCCGGGAGTGGGTTACAGGTTGGAATCTAATCGAGGGGTTCGGGGGGTTTATATATAGAATAACAGTTACCCGGGAGTGGGTTACAGGCTGGAATGTAATCGAGGGGTTCGGGTGGTTTATATATAGAATAACAGATACCCGGGAGTGGGTTACAGGTTGGAATCTAATCGAGGGGTTCAGGGGGTTTATATATAGAATAACAGATACCGGGAGTGAGTTACAGACTGGGATCTAATCGAGGGGTTCGGGGGGTTTATATATAGAATAACAGATACTCGGGAGTGAGTTACAGGCTGGAATCTAATCGAGGGGTTCGGGTGGTTTATATGTCGAATAACAGATACCCGGGAGTGGGTTACAGGTTGGAATCTAATCGAGGGGTTCAGGGGGTTTATATATAGAATAACAGATACCGGGAATGAGTTACAGACTGGGATCTAATCGAGGGGTTCGGGGGGTTTATATATAAAATAACAGATACCTGGGAGTGAGTTACAGGCTGGGATCTAATCGAGGGGTTCGGGGGTTTATATATAAAATAACAGATACTCGGGAGTGAGTTACAGGCTGGAATCTAATCGAGGGGTTTGGGGGGTTTATATATAGAATAACAGATACCCGGGAGTGAGTTACAGACTGGAATCTAATCGAGGGTTCGGGGGGTTTATATATAAAATAACAGATACCCAGGAGTGAGTTACAGGCTGGGATCTAATCGAGGGGTTCGGGGGGTTTATATATAGAATAACAGATACCCGGGAGTGAGTTACAGGCTGGAATCTAATCGAGGGAATTGGGTGGTTTATATATGGAATAACAGGGAGTGAGTTAAAGACTGGAAATGATTAAGGGGTAAGAGGATTCCCATGCACAGTGATGTTAGCAGAACAATATTTTACCAGGCCTCTTTCTGTTGTGACTGCCTGGTTTATAAGGAAATAATTTGCCGGAGGTCGAGGGGAATCTCTGCACAACCTAACTGGAATAACAATGACCTACCCTTTCAACTGTGAAATCCAGTGTGTGAGTCATGCCTTTTATACAAGCTTTCTAACCCTGGAGGTGTAGGGAAATCGGTATCGTTCGGTGCTTTTCCCCAGCACCTTTCCTTTTGTTCCTGTTTAGATTACAGTTTCCATGTGCAGTGCCAGTCTCTTATGATTTAAAACCTGTGTCTTTATTCTCTGCCTTGGGTGTTACTGTGCCCAGATCTAACAATTGACCCCAAAACTCAGTCCGTTACTTAATGGAAAACATGGCCATCATGTTCTGCATTTTTGTTAGGCAAGGGTATTAAGGGTTCCGGAACCAAGACAGGTAGATGCAGTTAAGATGCAGATCAGCCATGGCGGAACAGGCTTGAGGGGCTGAATGGCCTCCTCCTCATCCTACGTTCCAATGCTCCTTTCATTTCAGACGGCAGAAAAATACCATGCTGCTTGGACCATGGTGCAATGGCTAAAAGATAAAATTATTTACTCACGCGGAAAGGCAAAATACTAACGGTACAATAATCAAACTCGCTGCCAACTGGGTTTAAAAACAAAAGCATATTCTCAGGTTGGAAAATTCCAATTGGTAAACCCATTGGTGGCACTAATCAATAAAGAAAAGAATTGGTATAAATGCTCGTGAAAACCTGAAGGCCAACTGAAAAAAAAATTGAGAAATGGCAGGAATTTGTTTACCTTAGCTTTACTCTGTATACTTACCAGTGCCTAGCAATCTGGACGCCCAATTCACAGGGTTCTGATTGAGAACATTGCCTGGTGCCCCTCTCGCCAACCTGGCCGGTTGCCCCTCCTGAGGCCGGTAATCGGGGTCCAAATCGGTTGAATGGCGTCAGGCAACCAACCACTCCTTGTATTCCCACCCGAGTCCTGCACCGTACCTAAGAAGCACCTGAGCACTACTCCGGCTGTACCATGTCTGTTTAGAGTGGGCGATGAAGGGTAGGCCCCAATGGGGGGAAAAAAATCCCTGTGCCATCTATTTCACCCATGCCCCCTTTCCGCTCTACCACAGAATGCTGCTGGTGTGGAACAGGAAGCCAGCAGTCCTTCACTGACCCAAAATTACATCCCGTGCGGCAGGCCCATCCAGAGCCCGTCGAACAAGCTGACCGCGGACGGGGCAGCTGACTGGTGCCAGCAGTGTCTCTGGCACGGACATAAGATCAATTCTTACGGAATATCAACTGCTTCTTAAACCATATCGGCTCAACAAATAGAAGGCTGAAGAATCCCGAGATAGTCCCCTGGTTTTAAGGGTTGTCTCTTTTAGGATTGTCTTTTAGCGATCGGTGTCCGACCAATTCTCGTGTCAAAGTAAAACAATCAGCTATGGTACTGTATCTCCTCCTGGTGGTGTTTGATCCCTCCATGGCCTCGCCCCCTCCCTGCCTCTGTAATCTCCTCCAGCCCTACAACCCTCCGAGAACTCTGTGTTTCTCCAACCCTGGCCTCATGTCCATCCCCCCCCCCCCCTCCCCCTTCACTCCACCATTGGCGGCCGTGCCTTCAGCTGCCGAGGCCCCAAGCTCTGAAATTCCCTCCCTAAATCTCTCCACCTCCTTTAAGACGCTCCTTAAAACATACCTCTTTGTCACCTGTCTTAATATCTCCTTTGTGGCTCAGTATGGAATATTGTCTGATTACGCAGCTGTGAAGCGCCTGGGGACGTTTTACTGCGTTAAAGGCGCTGTATAAATGCAAGTTGCTGTTGTTCACACACACCCACAGTCCGACTGGCTCTTAACACCTGATGACTGAGGGAATGACACAGCTAGGCGACAATCACTGAGGTGAATTGACAAAGGTCACAGTGCGGACAGCAGCCTGAAACAAGGAAGGTCTGTTTAGAACAGAAATCCCAGCGCTCGAGTTGATGAGCGTGCATTCAGACTGAGAAAGGAAATCTCACACAAAAACACGGCTGGCTGGTGTCATTTTTAATTTGGATTTACCCATGACTAGTTAAAAATCATGCGACAGGGAGACAGAAGCTCATGTTTCTGCCATAGTGCACTTCACAAAGTGACTGTTAGTGATTGTGGGAACTTAATGTTCTGTTTTAGGGTCTTGTTTTCAGGTATCTTGGGGTTGGAATCTGTTCTGGGGTCTCGCTGTGGGATATGTGATTCTCTGTTCTGGGGTCTTGTTGTGGGATGTGGAATTCCCGGTTCCTGGACCCTTCAGAATTGCAGAATGCCGGACTCTGCACAGTGGAAGCTGGCCGACCCCCATTGCCAATCTGAGTTTGATGTCTGTATTCCTGACTGTAAGCCATGGTATTAATGCAGCGTGAGTAGTCACAGGCCCCGTCTGAGTCAGTGGAGGCCCGGCCCGGCCCGGTCCGGTTCCGAACTCACGCAGTCTCGTGCCCTGTGCTGAGCTGTGCTGTGCTGTGTTGTATTGCAGGTGTTGTGCTCAGCAGTGCTGCGCAGAGCGTGCTGAGCAGGCCCATGCAGAGGAAGCTGGTTACACTGGTTCACTGTCAGCTGGTGGAGGAGGAAGGCCGGATCCGGGCCATGCGAGCTGCACGTTCACTGGGGGAGCGCACCGTCACCGAGCTCATCCTTCAGCATCAAAACCCTCAGCAACTTTCATCCAATCTCTGGGCAGCTGTGAGAGCCAGGGGTTGCCAGTTTCTTGGACCAGGTACAGTACCGAACAGAGGCAGTGCAGTAGTTTCACTTCAGCACCCACCGTGTGTGTCAACACGTCAGGATATTAGACACTTCCAAAATAAAATGGTTTTTTAAATGTAAATATTTGTGCCAACAGTGCCGGGGAATCTGCTATGGTCCCATCAAACACTCCCAGGGCAGGTACAGCACGGGTTAGATACAGAGTAAAGCTCCCTCTACACTGTCCCATCAAACGCTCCCAGGGCAGGTACAGCACGGGTTAGATACAGAGTAAAGCTCCCTCTACACTGTCCCATCAAACACTCCCAGGGCAGGTACAGCACGGGTTAGATACAGAGTAAAGCTCCCTCTATACTGTCCCATCAAACACTCCCAGGGCAGGTACAGCACGGGTTAGATACAGAGTAAAGCTCCCTCTACACTGTCCCATCAAACACTCCCAGGGCAGGTACAGCACGGGTTAGATACAGAGTAAAGCTCCCTCTACACTGTCCCATCAAACGCTCCCAGGGCAGGTACAGCACGGGTTAGATACAGAGTAAAGCTCCCTCTACACTGTCCCATCAAACGCTCCCAGGGCAGGTACAGCACGGGTTAGATACAGAGTAAAGCTCCCTCTACACTGTCCCATCAAACACTCCCAGGGCAGGTACAGCACGGGTTAGATACAGAGTAAAGCTCCCTCTATACTGTCCCATCAAACACTCCCAGGGCAGGTACAGCACAGGTTAGATACAGAGTAAAGCTCCCTCTACACTGTCCGATCAAAGTACTTTAACTCGAGATTCAAACACCAATGTCAGAGACATTATTTAAAAGCACCATTCTCCTCTTTCCCTGTGCAATTCAACAGCATTTCATTTGCTTTAAATCTTTCTGTTTGGTTCCTTGCCAGCTCTCTCAATACCTGTGAATGATACATGTAAACTAAATAATTGGGGCGGGATTAGAGATCAGTGGGACGGGGCGGGATCGGAGAAACTGTGGGACGGAGGGGGATCGGAGAAACTGTGGGACGGAGGGGGATCGGAGAAACTGTGGGACGGAGGGGGATCGGAGAAACTGTGGGACGGAGGGGGATCGGAGAAACTGTGGGACGGAGGGGGATCGGAGAAACTGTGGGACGGAGGGGGATCGGAGAAACTGTGGGACGGAGGGGGATCGGAGAAACTGTGGGACGGAGGGGGATCGGAGAAACTGTGGGACGGACGGTGTTTGATCTCTGCCTTCTTGGATTAATGATCTCTCTGGCTCCCAGCAATGCAGGAAGAAGCCCTCAAACTGGTCCTACTTGCACTGGAAGATGGCTCCGCACTCTCCAGGAAAGTCTTGGTGCTATTTGTAGTCCAGAGACTGGAACCCCGATTTCCTCAAGCCTCGAAGACCAGCATTGGGCACGTGGTGCAGCTTCTGTACAGAGCCTCCTGTTTCAAAGTAAGTTCAGTAGGTCTTTGGCTCCAATTGAAATGTGCAAATTGGATGTCACTGGTTCAGTTTAAGGGCATCTGCAATATTAAATAATTATTTTGATATATATTAATGACCTGGATTTGGGTATAAAGGACATAATTTCAAAGTTTGCAAATGAGACATAACTTTTAAATGTAGTATTCCATATGTACGCTGATGACACCCAGCTCTACCTCACCATCACCTCTCTCGACCCTACCACTCTCTCGGATTTGTTACACTGCTTGTTCGACATCCGGGACTGGATGAGTAGAAATGTCCTCCAATCAAATTTTCGGAAGACCGAAGCCATTGTCTTCAGTCCCCTCCACAAACTCCGTTCCCTAACCACCAACTCCATCCCTCTCCCTGGCCAATGTCTGAGGCTGGACCAGACCGTTCGCAGCCTCGGCGTCCTATCTGTCCCTGAGATGAGCTTCCGAACCCATATCCGCTCCATCACCAAGATCGCCTACTTCCACCTCCGTAACATCGCCTATCTCCGCCTCTGCCTCAGCTCATCTGCTGCTGAAACCCTCATCCATGCCTTTATTACCGCCATACTCGACTATTCCAATGTTCTCTCGGCCGACCTCCCACCTTTCACCACCCGTAACCTTGAGCTCATCCAAAACTCTGCTGCCTGTATCCTAACTCACGCTAAGTCCTGCTCACCCATCACCTCTGTGCTTGCTGACCTACATTGGCTCCTGGTCCTTGAATGCCTGGATTTTAAAATTTTCATTCTTATTTTTAAATCCCCCCCTATCTCTGTAACCTCCTCCAGCCCTACAACCCTCCGAGATCTCTGCGCTCCTCCAATTCTGGCCTCTTGTGCATCCCTGATTTCCTTTGCCCCTCCATTGGCGGCCGTGCCTAGGGCCTAAGCTCTGGAATTCCCTCTCTACACCTCTCCGCCTCTCTCTCCTCCTTTAACTCGCTCCTTAAAACCTACCTCTTTGACCAAGCTTTTAGTCACCTGTCCTAATATCTCCTTATGTGGCTCGGTGTCAAATTTTGTCTGATAATCGCTCCTGTTAAGGGTCTTGGGATGTTTTACTACATTAAAGGCGCTATATAAATACAAGTTGATGTTGTAGTAAACAGTGAGGAGGATAGTAACAGACTTCAGGAGGACATAGACAGACTGGTGAAATGGGCAGACACATGGCAGGTGAAAGTTAACACAGAGAAGTATGAAGTGATGCATTTTGGTAGAAAGAATGAGGAGAGGCAACAAAACTAAATGGGACAATTTTAAAGAGGGTGCAGGAACAGAGAGACCTGGGGGTCACATATACAAATCTTTGAAGGTAGCAGGACAAGTTCATAAAGCTGTTCAAAAGCATAGGGGATCCTTGGCTTTGTAAATAGAGGTGTAGAGTTATGCTAAACCTTTATAAAACACTGGTTAGGCCTCAACTGGAGTATTGTGTCCGATTCTGGGCAACAAACTTTAGGAAGAATGTAAAGGCCTGAGAGAGGGTGCCGAGGAGATTTACTAGAATGGTTCCAGGGATCAAGGGATTTCAGTTATGTGGAGAGACTGGAGAAGCTGGGGTTGTTCTCCTTGGAGCAAATACGGTTCAGGGGAGATTAATCGAGGTGTTCAGAATCATGAGGAGTTTTGATAGAGTAAATAAGGAGAAACTGTTTCCACTGGCAGGAGGGTCAGTAACCAGAGGACGCAGATTTAAGGTAATTGGCAAAAAGCCAGGGGGGAGATGAGGAGAAATTTTCTTTACTCAGCGAGTTGTAATGACCTGGAATACACGGTCTGAAAGAGTGGTGGAAGCAGATTCAATAATAACTTTCAAAAGGGAATTGAATATATATTTGAAAAATAAAAATGTACAGGGCTATTGGGAAAGAGCGGGGGAATAAGACTAATTGGATTGCTCTTTCACAGACACAATGGGACAAACGGTTTCCTTCTGCGCTGTAAGATTCTATGATTCTATTAGAACTGGAGCAAATTCCCTCACTGATTCTGACGCTGTGTTTAATGGTTTACTCACTGTTGCAGGTCACAAAGAGGGATGAAGATTCCTCTCTGATGCAGCTGAAGGAGGAGTTCCGGACATACGAAGCACTGCGGCGGGAACACGACTCACAGATTGTGCAGATCGCCATGGAGGCGGGCCTTCGCATCGCTCCTGACCAGTGGTCCTCCCTCCTTTATGGAGACCTGTCGCACAAGTCACACATGCAGTCTATTATTGACAAGGTACGGTCGCTGAAAGCTTTTGCTAACCTGGACCATGGCTAGAAATCCATGGCAATGTACTGAGGCACCTTGCACGTCTGGGGGGAAAAAACACTAGTGTCTACGTAACCCCGTCTCTCTCAAACATCCCAGAGCATCTCACCGGCAGCCATTTCCTTTGAGGTGCAGTGATTTCTGTTATGTTGGCAGGCACAGCAACCATTTTGTGCACAGCAAGATCCCAACGAAAGCAGTGAGATGAGTGAGTGGCTAATCTGTTTTTGGGTTGAGACGGGAACGTTGGCCAAGACACTGGAAGAGCTCCCTGCTCCTCTTCATGGGATCTTTAACATCCTTTGAACATGATGTGGAGATGCCGGTGATGGACTGGGGTTGACAATTGTAAACAATTTTACAACACCAAGTTATAGTCCAGCAATTTTATTTTAAATTCACAAGCTTTCGGAGACTTCCTCCTTCCTCAGGCAAATGTTTCCTGAAACATTTGCCTGAGGAAGGAGGAAGTCTCCGAAAGCTTGTGAATTTAAAATAAAATTGCTGGACTATAACTTGGTGTTGTAAAATTGTTTACAATCCTTTGAACAGGTTGACTCAATTAATTGGGCCTTATCCTTGCTCTTTACCAACAAAATATAAATTGAACCCTCATTGCTTTCCTTCTTAGTACCGCTGCACTAACATTTTAAGACTAATGTGATCAAATACCCCTCTATGGTTTCGATGGTGCTGGGGCTGAGGGTGGAGGGTTCTCTGTGCAAGGCCAGGGTTCGATAATGGAGATGTGAGAAAGACGAACATTCAGGAGTTACCTTGTGGGATCCGGGAGAATTTACACAGAAATTTTCATCCGGAGATTAAATGGGTGGGTAGAGTCCATGATCGGGGAGAGTGTACATGGTGTGTGGAGGGAGATTAAATGGGTGGGTAGAGTCCATGATAGGGGAGAGTGTACATGGTGTGTGGAGGGAGATTAAATGGGTGGGGAGAGTCCATGATAGGGGAGAGTGTACATGGTGTGTGGAGGGAGATTAAATGGGTGGGTAGAGTCCATGATAGGGGAGAGTGTACATGGTGTGTGGAGGGAGATTAAATGGGTGTAGAGTCCATGATAGGGGAGAGTGTACATGGTGTGTGGAGGGAGATTAAATGGGTGTAGAGTCCATGATAGGGGAGAGTGTACATGGTGTGTGGAGGGAGATTAAATGGGTGGGTGTAGAGTCCATGATAGGGGAGAGTGTACATGGTGTGTGGAGGGAGATTAAATGGGTGGGTAGAGTCCATGATCGGGGAGAGTGTACATGGTGTGTGGAGGGAGATTAAATGGGTGGGGAGAGTCCATGATAGGGGAGAGTGTACATGGTATGAGGAGGGAGATTAAATGGGTGGGTAGAGTCCATGATAGGGGAGAGTGTACATGGTGTGTGGAGGGAGATTAAATGGGTGGGGAGAGTCCATGATAGGGGAGAGTGTACATGGTGTGTGGAGGGAGATTAAATGGGTGTAGAGTCCATGATAGCGGAGAGTGTACATGGTGTGTGGAGGGAGATTAAATGGGTGTAGAGTCCATGATAGGGGAGAGTGTACATGGTGTGTGGAGGGAGATTAAATGGGTGGGTAGAGTCCATGATAGGGGAGAGTGTACATGGTGTGTGGAGGGAGATTAAATGGGTGGGTGTAGAGTCCATGATAGGGGAGAGTGTACATGGGGTGTGGAGGGAGATTAAATGGGTGGGTAGAGTCCATGATAGGGGAGAGTGTACATGGTGTGTGGAGGGAGATTAAATGGGTGGGGAGAGTCCATGATAGGGGAGAGTGTACATGGGGTGTGGAGGGAGATTAAATGGGTGGGTAGAGTCCATGATAGGGGAGAGTGTACATGGTGTGTGGAGGGAGATTAAATGGGTGGGGAGAGTCCATGATAGGGGAGAGTGTACATGGTATGAGGAGGGAGATTAAATGGGTGGGTAGAGTCCATGATCGGGGAGAGTGTACATGGTGTGTGGAGGGAGATTAAATGGGTGGGGAGAGTCCATGATAGGGGAGAGTGTACATGGTGTGTGGAGGGAGATTAAATGGGTGGGTAGAGTCCATGATAGGGGAGAGTGTACATGGTGTGTGGAGGGAGATTAAATGGGTGGGTAGAGTCCATGATAGGGGAGAGTGTACATGGTGTGTGGAGGGAGATTAAATGGGTGGGGAGAGTCCATGATAGGGGAGAGTGTACATGGTGTGTGGAGGGAGATTAAATGGGTGGGGAGAGTCCATGATAGGGGAGAGTGTACATGGTATGAGGAGGGAGCCTTTGCCATGAATGTAGCACTTTCCTTGTTGTTTGTCGATATGTGAAATGGAGTCACTGCACTTCATGCTGTATTGATTAGCTGTAATAGGATTGAGAACGGGACTGAGGGCCTTCAGGATTAGATGGTATGTATTATAGTCAGTTACTTGATTCTGCGGAACTCCATATGGAGTGGAACTGGTCAGGATTGAATCATGTATGTTAGATGAAGTTTATACTCCGTACCTTTGAAGGTCATTGGTATATTTTCTCCTAAACTGTGTTCCGTAGTTGGTCCATGATGATGGAGACCTGGACACGTTCAGTTGAAAGGCACAGGCCCAGTGGGCAGCTGTCTCTTTCTGTAATTGATGTCCTTTGTTCCTGTGACTCATGCTTCACTCACTGTTAGAACCGGATTTCTCTGGGATCGTTTGGAATTATTTTTTCACTTGGATGTCCTGTGATGTTGGATGAGTTGGTTGACTTGGAGCTAGGGGGACTTTTTGAAAGTCAGTTGTAATCGTTCTTCCTTCTGTGCCATTGCCTTTCAGTTGCAGACGCCGGCCTCCTTTGCACAAAGTGTCCAGGAGCTGACTATCGCCCTGCAACGAACTGGAGACCCTGCCAATCTGAACCGGCTTCGGCCGCACCTGGAGTTGCTGGCAAACATCGACCCCAGTCCAGGTACCCGAAAACAGCTGCTAATTCCAATGTTGCAAACCCGCTCTCCTCCAGCACCGTCCCGGCTCTGATTCACACGTGGTGGCGAAACACATGAACCCATGCCAACAACAGCAATAAATTGCATTTATATGGTGCCTTTTATGTAGTGAGATGTCCCAAAGTGCTTCACGGGAGCGTTACCAAACAAAATTTGGCACCGAGCCACATAAGGAGCTACTAGGACAGGTGAGAGGCAGGTTTTAAGGAGTGTCTTAAAGGAAGAGAGAGAGATGGAGAGGTTTAAGGAGCGAATTCCAGAGCTTGGGGCCGAGGCAGCTGAAGGCATGGCCATTAATGGTGGAGCGATTAAAATCGGGGATGTGCAAAAGGCCAGAATTAGCGGAGCGCAGAGATCTCGGGGGTTGGAGGAGGTTACAGAGACAGGGAGGGGTGAAGCCACGGAGGGATTTGAAAACAAGGATGAGAATTTTAAAATCGAGGTGTTCCCGCACCAGGAGCCAATGTAGGTCAGTGAGCACAGGGATGATGGGTGAACCGGACTTGGTACGAGTTAGGATACGGGCAGCAGAGACGTCAAAGGGTTTACTGATCGCCCTGAGATAGGTCAAGTGAGCTTTGGCAGCTGAAGTTACCCAGTGTTGCATTTGATTGTTACCTTCCAGCAGATGTGGCTGCTGAGATTTTGCAACAAAGCTTCAATTTCCCAGGCAGGGAAGTCAGTGCACAGAATCCATCTCATCTCAAGTGATCACTCGCATAATGTGGCCAGGCACGACACCGACCCGATGACCTCCTTGCAAACCGAACTCCCAAGAGCCGGAGGAGATAGCCAACAGGCAGGGCTGTCTCACAGATGTGACGCGACTCCCCTCAGAGCCCCTAAATGATGGGTGTAAGGCTGCTTTCCAAGAGCAGTGAGTGGGCTCCATATGCACACAAGCCTCCACTTTCTCCACCCTAAACCTCTCTCTTCCTTTAAGACCCTCCTTAAAACCTACCTCTTTGACCAGGCGTTTGGGCACCTGCCCTAAATATTTCCTTCCTTGGCTCGGTGTCACATTTTGTCTGATAACACTCCTGTAAAGCACCGTGGGACGTTTTACTATGTTAAAGGTGCAATATAAATGCAAGTTGTTGTTGTTGAAAGCTTGCACATCCGTTTGTGAACAGTTTGCCTGCTGGCTCCGCGTTAATTCAGCCCTCAGGTTTGCCTGTTCTTCATTCTCAATCCGATAACACAGGAGCTAGACAGTATTAACTATCCCAGGCTGAGGTAGGCCCAGGTCCAGGTACTGTTCCTGTCCCGGGCAGCAGTTTCCAGGTTGCTCCGTGGAATTACTCCCTGTAACTTAAATCACCAAAGCGGGTCCCTGGGGCAAGGGGAGAGCCACACTGCGGGACTGCCTTAAACATTCACTCCCTCCACCACCGGCGCACCGTGACTGCAGTGTGTACCATCTACAAGAGGCACTGCAGCAACTCGCCAAGGCTTCTTCGACAGCACCTCCCAAACCTACAACCTCGACCTCCTAAAAGGACAAGGGCAGCAGGCGCATGGGAACAACACCACCTGCACGTTCCCCTCCAAGTCACACACCATCCCGACTCAATCATCAGCAAAGTGATGGAAGGTGTTGTCAACAGTGCTATCAAGCGGCACTTACTCACCAATAACCAACTCACCGATGCTCAGTTTGGGTTCCACCAGGACCACTCGGCTCCAGACCTCATTACAGCCTTGGTCCAAACATGGACAAAAGAGCTGAATTCCAGAGGTGAGGTGAGAGTGACTGCCCTTGACATCAAGGCAGCATTTGACCGAGTGTGGCACCAAGGAGCCCGAGTAAAATTGAAGTCAATGGGAATCAGGGGGAAAACTCTCCAGTGGCTGGAGTCATACCTAGCACAAAGGAAGATGGTAGTGGTTGTTGGTGGCCAATCATCTCAGCCCCAGGACATTGCTGCAGGAGTTCCTCAGGGCAGTGTCCTAGGCCCAACCATCTTCAGCTGCTTCATCAATGACCTTCCCTCCATCATAAAGTCAGAAATGGGGATGTTCGCTGATGATTGCACAGTGTTCAGTTCCATTCGCAACCCCTCAAATAATGAAGCAGTCCGAGCCCGCATGCAGCAAGACCTGGACAACATCCAGGCTTGGGCTGATAAGTGGCAAGTAACATTCACGCCAGGCAAGTGCCAGGCAATGACCATCTCCAACAAGAGAAAGTCTAACCACCTCCCCTTGACATTCAACGGCATTACCATCGCCGAATCCCCCACCATCAACATCCTGGGGGTCACCATTGACCAGAAACTGAACTGGACCAGCCATATAAATATTGTGGCTACAAGAGCAGGTCAGAGGCTGGGTATTCTGTGGCGAGTGACTCACCTCCTGACTCCCCAAAGCCTTTCCACCATCTACAAGGCACAAGTCAGGAGTGTGATGGAATACTCTCCACTTGCCTGGATGAGTGCAGCTCCAACAACACTCAAGAAGCTCGACACCATCC
This sequence comes from Heptranchias perlo, assembly GCF_035084215.1. Lineage (NCBI taxonomy): Eukaryota > Metazoa > Chordata > Chondrichthyes > Hexanchiformes > Hexanchidae > Heptranchias > Heptranchias perlo. The sequence continues at coordinate 84,578,332 of NC_090333.1, read as the reverse complement.
AGGACAAAGCAGCCCGCTTGATTGGCACCCTATCCACCACCCTAAACATTCACTCCCTTCACCACCGGCGCATAGTGGCTGCAGTGTGTACCATCCACAGGATGCACTGCAGCAAATGTGAATGTTTAAGGCTTCTTCGACAGCACCTCCCAAACCCGCAACCTCTACCTAGAAGAACAAGAGCAGCAGGCACATGGGAACACCACCACCTGCACGTTCCCCTCCAAGTCACACACCATCCTGACTTGGAAATATATCGCCGTTCCTTCATCGTCACTGGGTCAAAATCCTGGAACTCCCTTCCTAACAGCACTGTGGGAGAACCTTCACCACACGGACTGCAGCGGTTCAAGAAGGCGGCTCACCACCACCTTCTCAAGGGCAATTAGGGATGGGCAATAAATGCCGGCCTCGCCAGCGACGCCCACATCCCATGAATTTAAAAAAAATTAATGAAAATGGCTGTATCTGCTGCAAGGTAGAGAGCTTCATTTGTCATTCTGATATTACACAAATGGCCAGGAGTACTTACACACAAACCACACTCTCTCCTCCCCTCCCCCCCCCAATAACACGGTCCTCTTCAAGTTATAATTTCTTGTAAGTTTTGAAGAGTTTAGTGTGTAGCTTTAAAACATTACAGGACTACATTTGTCTCTGGTAAGTTTCATGCTCATTGCTGACTATCCTGTCCTGTGACGATTCCCCTGCGGTCTGACTGCTAGTCGTGCTGTGCTGATGGAGCTGTTTTCTTCTCCCTGTCTGACTGTCCTATTTGCCGTGTTTCCGTGCAGATGCTCCTCCTCCAACGTGGGAGCAGCTGGAGTGCGGCCTGGTGGCAGTAAAGACAGTTGTGCACGGGCTGGTGGATTTTATACAGAACCACAGCAAGAAAGGGACCGACCAGCAGCAGGTAAGGGGGCTTCGACCAACACTCTGAGTTAGCGGCTGGTGGAGGGGGACGCAGTGCGATTCTGTTTGTTTTTGGTCTGCGTTGGATCAGTATCTTAATGGTACCGTGGGCTCCTTGTTCAGCAATATCCATTTCTGAATTTAGTCTTCATATTAAAGCAGAACTGTATAAGAATTCTGTGCTGAGATCACTCCCTATTGTGTTGTACGGTCTCAGCCTGGCTCAGTATCCACACTCTCGTCTCCGAGTCAGAAGGTTGTGGGTTCAAGCTCTACTCCGTTGTCTTGAGCACATAATCCTGGCCGACACTCCCAGTGCAGTACTGAGGGAGTGCTGCACTGTCGGAGGTGCCGTCTTTCAGATGAGACGTTAAACCGAGGCCCCGTCTGCCCTCTCAGGTGGATCCCACGGCACTATTCGAAGAAGAGCAGGCGAGTTCTCCCCGGTGTCTTGGCCAATATTTATCCCTCAACCAACGTCACGAAAACAGGGCCGTGTTTCCTACTTTACAACAGTGACAGATTGCCCGTGCTCTCTCTGTCAGAGCTCACCTCATCACAGCACCACGCTTACTAGTGTAAAGGGCAAAGAGGGGGAGGAATTTCTGAAGTTCAGGATAACTTTCTTGACCAGTATGTTTCCCGCCCAACGAGGAAGGAGGTATTGTTGGACCTGGTTCTGGGGAATGGGTTGGGCCAAGTGGAGCAAGTGTCAGTGGGGGAACATTTATGGAGCAGTGATCATAGTATCATAAGGTTTAGATTAGTTATGGAAAAGGACAAGGAACAATCTACATAAAAATACTTAATTGGAGGAGGTCCAATTTCAGTGGGTTGAGAACGGATCTGGCCCGGGTAAATTGGAATCAAAGATTGGCAGGCAAAACTGTAATTGAACAGTGGGCGGCCTTTAAAGACGAGATGGTTTGGGTACAGTCCAGGTACATTCCCACGAAGTGGAAAAGTAGGGTAACTAAAGGCAGAGCTCCCTGGATGACAAAAGAGATAGAGAGTAAAGATGAAGCAGAAAAAGGGGGCGTATGACAGATGTCAGGTTGATAATACAAGAGAGAACCAGGCTGAATATAGAAAGTTCAGAGGGGAAGTGAGAAAGGAAATAAGAGGGGCAAAGAGAGAGTATCAGAATAGACTGGCAGCTAACATAAAAGTGAATCCAAAAGTCTTCTTTAGGCATATAAATAGTAAACAGGTAGTAAGAGGAGGGTTGGGGCCGTTTAGGGTCTGAAAAGGAGATCCACGCATGGAGGCAGAGTGTATGGTTGAGGTATTAAATGAGTGCTTTGCATCGGTCTTTACCAAGGAAGAAGATGCTGCCATAGTCACAGTAAAAGATGAGGTTGTTGAGATACTGGATGGGCTAAAAACTGATAAAGGAGGTACTAGAAAGGCTGGCTGTACTTAAAGTAGATAAGTCACCCGGTCAGGATGGGATGCATCCTAGGTTGCTGAGGGGAGGGTGGAAATTGCGGAGGTACTGGCCATAATCTTCTAATCCTCCTTAGATACAGGGGTGGTGCCAGAGGACTGGAGAATTGCAAATGTTATACCCTTGTTCAAAAAAGGGCATAAGGATAAACCCAGCAACTATGGGCCAGTCAGTTTAACCTCAGTGGTGGAGAAGCTTTTAGAAACAATAATGCGGGACAAAATTAATAGTCACTTGGACAAGCGTGGATTAATTAAGGAAAGCCAGCACGGATTTGATAAAGGCAATTCTAACTTGATTGAGTTTTTTGATGAGGTAACCGAGAAGGTGGATGAGGGCAATGTGGTTGATGTTGTGTATATGGATTTTCAAAAGGAATTTGATAAAGTGCCACATAGTAGGCTTGTCAGCAAAATTGAAGCCCATGAAATAAAAAAGGCAGTGGCAGCATGGATACGAAATTGGCTAAGTGACAGGAAATAGAGAGTAGTGGTGAACGGTTGTTTTTCAGACTGGAGGGAGGTGTACAGTGGTGTTCCCCAGGGGTCGGTGCTGGGACCACTGCTTTTCTTGATATATATTAATCACTTGGACTTGGGTGTACAGGGCACAATTTCAAAATTTACAGATGAGATAAAACTTGGAAGTGTAGTGAACAGTGAGGAGGATAGTGATAGACTTCAAGAGGATATAGACAGGCTGGTGGAATGGGCGGACACGTGGCAGATGAAATTTAACGCACAGAAGTGCGAAGTGATACATTTTAGTAGGAAGAACGAGGAGAGGCAATATAAACTAAAGGGCACAATTCTAAAGAGGGTGCAGGAACAGAGAGATCTGGGTGTATATGTGCACAAATCTTTGAAGGTGGCAGGACAGGTTGAGAAAGTGTTTAAAAAAGCATATGGGATCCTGGGCTTTATAAATAGCGGCATAGAGTACAAAAGCAAGGAAGTTATGTTGAACCTTTATAAAACACTGGTTCGGCCACAACTGGAGTATTGTGTCCAATTCTGGGCACCGCACATTGGGAAGGATGTGAAGGCCTTAAGGTGTAGAAAAGATTTACTGGAATGATTCCAGGGAGGAGGGACTTTAGTTACGTGGATAGACTGGAGAAGCTGGGGTTGTTCACCTTAGAGCAGAGAAGGTAGCGAGGAGATTTGATCGAGGTATTCAAAATCATGAAGGGTCTAGACAGAGTAGTTAGAGAGAAACTGTTCCCATTGGTGGAAGGGTCAAGAACCAGAGGGCATAGATTTCAGGTGATTGGCAAAAGTACCAAAGGTGACATGAGGAAAAGCTTTTTCACGCAGCGAGCAGTTATGATCTAGAACACGATGCCTGAAAGGGTGGTGGAAGCAGTTTCAATTGTGGTTTTCAAAAAGGAATTGGATAAATATTTGTAGGTAAAAAAATTGCTCTTACAAAGAGCCGGCATGGACTCGATGGGCCGAATGGCCTCCTTCTGTGCTGTAACCATTCTATGATTCTATTCTGTCTCAGTAAACATGCACCATCTGCAACCTGCTCAGTACCTCCTCACAGTGGCACAGCCAAGATTAGGAACTCGCTGGAGTGAGGTGGAACCTGCATCTCGCTGCTCTGTGTTGGAATGCTACAATGCTCTGCGTGTACACAACACCATCAAACAGTTAGTTTCAACATTTCAGAATTAAAGTAAATCCTGATCCAAATGTGCAGCGATTGTTCTTCATTGAAAGAAAGAGCTTTCACCTTGCACATCCTCAGGACATCCCAAATCGCTTCACAGCCAATGAAGTATTTTTTGAAGTATAGTCACTGTTGCAATGCAGGGAATCGCGGCAGGAAAAAATTGCGCACAGCAAGATCCCACAAACAGCAATGAAATAAATACTTTTGGTGATGTTGGTTGAGGGATAAATATTGGCCAGGACACTGGGGAGAACTCCTCTGCTCTTTGACTAATGTCATGGGATCGTTCACGAGCACCTGAGAAGGCATAAGGGGCCTCAGTTTAACATGTTAACCGAAAGACGGCAGCTCCGACAGTGCAGCACTCCCTCGGTGGTGCACTGGGAGTGTCAGCCTGGATTATGTGCTCAAGTCCCTTGGGTGGGACTTGAACCCATGACCCTGAGGCGAGAGTGCTACCCACTGAGCCATGGCTGACAACCAGGTTGAAATTCAGTTCCACAACCACCAACCGCCTTCCAAGTACCTCACCCATGTGGCACGTTCTTTATGCGTGAGCCTAGACGGTGAGCTTTGGCCAGCTATTCGACCGTGAAGAGGCACGGCAGCCGAGCCTGGCCCTGTCCTCGGCCCAGTGTGCACGCACGTCCTTTTCAGGAGGAGCCAGTGGAGAGTGTTGAGATGAAGGACCCCTCGGCTGTTTGTTTTTTTTTCTGTAACCCTTCCACGACCCAGGGGCACTCAGGCCAGTTATAACATCACAGGTGCTGCTCCAACCAAGACCAGTGAACCTCAGCCTGTGCTGTCCGGAGGATCTTCCTGAGCTTTGTGGCTTAATGCCACATCGGACAGCCTTTTTAGCAGAGAGCCGCTGAGGGGAACACTACAGCTGCCACTTTTAACACCTGGTTGTAAAGGCAGAACCGGAAATGAGCCAGGGAAGTGTGACCTGCAGTCTGCGTCCCTCTGAATAAAGTCTCCTCTCTTTCTGTCTCTCTCTCTCTCTCTCTCCAATGTAGTCGGCACAGAGCAGCAAGTACAAAACAAGCATGTGCCGGGACCTGAGGCAGCGGGGGGGCTGTCCTCGAGGAGCCAGCTGCACCTTCGCCCATTCCCAGGACGAGCTTGAAAAGTAAGTGACGTCTCAGTTACCTTTGCATCTGTCGCGGAGAGGGCAGCATTGACACTCGACCCTGACTCTGCCCCACGGCCCCTGCACATCAACCCAAGGTTACAACACCCTGAGCAGAAACTCTGGAGGTGCCTGCCCCTTTAAGAGCACGTTGTGTTATCCCTTCACCGCAAGTTTCCACAAATCATCACTCCCGCCCCCCCCCCCCCATTTCCTTCCCCCAGTAGTGTCAGTCAAATCACTTCCCCCAGTAGTGTCAGTCAAATCACTTCCCCCAGTAGTGTCAGTCAAATCACTTCCCCCAGTAGTGTCAGTCAAATCACTTCCCCCAGTAGTGTCAGTCAAATCACTTCCCCCAGTAGTGTCAGTCAAATCACTTCCCCCAGTAGTGTCAGTCAAATCACTTCCCCCAGTAGTGTCAGTCAAATCACTTCCCCCATTTCCTTCCCCCAGTAGTGTCAGTCAAATCATTCCCCCCATTTCATTCCCCCAGTAGTGTCAGTCAAATCATTCCCCCCATTTCATTCCCCCAGTAGTGTCAGTCAAATCATTCCCCCCATTTCATTCCCCCAGTAGTGTCTCCCTCCCGCCCCTGGTGAGTGACGATCAGATGCTGTGCTGTTCTAGTCTGTGGGCATGAGTCAGTTCACTGTGTATTTTCCTCCCCTTGTCTCCGGGAGATGCCGTCTCTTGCTGGGTACAGTTCGTGGGTTCTACCGTACCCAAGAGTCCATACTTAGCATGTGAACGCAGACAGTGAACGTGGGTCTGTCTGTCCTGCAGGTCCCAGCAGCGGCCAGTATTTGGAAAGCAGGAGTGAGAACCTGAGCTCTTTGCTTTTCCCCTCTGTAGCATAGGGTACTGACGCTAATTCTAACTGCACGACTACAACCCTGACTGCGATCGGCTAAGCTAGTACAGCCAACTTCTCCCTAACTTGGGACCTTTCTGCTCAGTTTAATAGGGACTCAGCGAGCAGCTGGGAATGAATGTACTTTTATTGTGTATTTGTGTGAGGGATGGAACGGTTGCTGAGGGCAGGTGTACAGTGTCTGTCTGAGGGCAGGTGTACAGTGTCTGGGCAGGTGTACAGTGTCTGTCTGAGGGCAGGTGTGCAGTGTCTGTCTGAGGGCAGGTGTACAGTGTCTGGGCAGGTGTACAGTGTCTGTCTGAGGGCAGGTGTACAGTGTCTGTCTGAGGGCAGGTGTACAGTGTCTGGGCAGGTGTACAGTGTCTGTCTGAGGGCAGGTGTACAGTGTCTGTCTGAGGGCAGATGTACAGTGTCTGGGCAGGTGTACAGTGTTTGTCTGAGGGCAGGTGTACAGTGTCTGTCTGAGGGCAGGTGTACAGTGTCTGTCTGAGGGCAGGTGTACAGTGTCTGGGCAGGTGTACAGTGTCTGTCTGAGGGCAGGTGTACAGTGTCTGTCTGAGGGCAGGTGTACAGTGTCTGGGCAGGTGTACAGTGTCTGTCTGAGGGCAGGTGTACAGTGTCTGGGCAGGTGTACAGTGTTTGTCTGAGGGCAGGTGTACAGTGTCTGGGCAGGTGTGCAGTGTCTGTCTGAGGGCAGGTGTACAGTGTCTGTCTGAGGGCAGGTGTACAGTGTCTGTCTGAGGGCAGGTGTACAGTGTCTGTCTGAGGGCAGGTGTACAGTGTCTGTCTGAGGGCAGGTGTGCAGTGTCTGTCTGAGGGCAGGTGTGCAGTGTCTGTCTGAGGGCAGGTGTGCAGTGTCTGTCTGAGGGCAGGTGTACAGTGTCTGTCTGAGGGCAGGTGTACAGTGTCTGGGCAGGTGCACAGTGTCTGTCTGAGGGCAGGTGTACAGTGTCTGGGCAGGTGCACAGTGTCTGTCTGAGGGCAGGTGTACAGTGTCTATCTGAGGGCAGGTGTGCAGTGTCTGGGCAGGTGTGCAGAGTTTGTCTGAGGGCAGGTGTGCAGTGTCTGAGGGCAGGTGTGCAGTGTCTGAGGGCAGGTGTGCAGTGTCTGTCTGAGGGCAGGTGTGCAGTGTCTGTCTGAGGGCAGGTGTGCAGTGTCTGTCTGAGGGCAGGTGTGCAGTGTCTGTCTGAGGGCAGGTGTGCAGTGTCTGTCTGAGGGCAGGTGTGCAGTGTCTGTCTGAGGGCAGGTGTGCAGTGTCTGTCTGAGGGCAGGTGTGCAGTGTCTGTCTGAGGGCAGGTGTGCAGTGTCTGTCTGAGGGCAGGTGTGCAGTGTCTGTCTGAGGGCAGGTGTGCAGTGTCTGTCTGAGGGCAGGTGTGCAGTGTCTGTCTGAGGGCAGGTGTGCAGTGTCTGTCTGAGGGCAGGTGTGCAGTGTCTGTCTGAGGGCTGGTGTGCAGTGTCTGTCTGAGGGCAGGTGTGCAGTGTCTGTCTGAGGGCAGGTGTGCAGTGTCTGTCTGAGGGCAGGTGTGCAGTGTCTGTCTGAGGGCAGGTGTGCAGTGTCTGTCTGAGGGCAGGTGTGCAGTGTCTGTCTGAGGGCAGGTGTGCAGTGTCTGTCTGAGGGCAGGTGTGCAGTGTCTGTCTGAGGGCAGGTGTGCAGTGTCTGTCTGAGGGCAGGTGTGCAGTGTCTGTCTGAGGGCAGGTGTGCAGTGTCTGTCTGTGGGCAGGTGTGCAGTGTCTGGGCAGGTGTGCAGTGTCTGTCTGTGGGCAGGTGTGCAGTGTCTGTCTGTGGGCAGGTGTGCAGTGTCTGTCTGTGGGCAGGTGTGCAGTGTCTGTCTGTGGGCAGGTGTGCAGTGTCTGTCTGTGGGCAGGTGTGCAGTGTCTGGGCAGGTGTGCAGTGTCTGGGCAGGTGTGCAGTGTCTGGGCAGGTGTGCAGTGTCTGGGCAGGTGTGCAGTGTCTGGGCAGGTGTGCAGTGTCTGGGCAGGTGTGCAGTGTCTGGGCAGGTGTGCAGTGTCTGTCTGAGGTGTACAGTGTTTGGCTAAGGGTAAGTTAAGATTGGGCCGCGACACAAGGAATCAAACAAGTGTGTTTACGCAAACAAACAGAGATATCCCTCCAATGTTCAAATAGAACGGAGAGGTCTCCCAGGCCCTGTGTCCAGCCAAACAAAGCGACAAGCAGGTAACCCGCCAGATTCAATAGACCGATACCTTATTGCAGATACCTGTCCAGGAGTGCTTCTGGTGAGATTGGTGCTAATGGCTTTGTATTAATCTGTCCATGGAAGCCAGAGTCGTTGCTGCAATCTGCGGTCGTGTGTGGAACTGGTTCCTCCACAACAACGGCTTCCAGCTACACGTCAGGAATGGCAATTGTACTTGGAGTTGCCAACTCTGGTTGGACGTATTCCTGGAGGTTTGATCACATGCCTCCAACCGCCCCGCCATTGGTCGCCCAGCACCTCCATCCTCGCGACACACCGCCATCCTCGGACAATTGGAAAGCGAGCAGACACTTCGTTACCCAATTGGACGATTGTTGACTGTCAGTCAAACAACCTTTCTTCCAATCTCCTATGATTTTACCAGGTTTTTGCTCGCGACAGTGTCCGGGAGATCAATCTTTCATTCCTGGAGACACCAGAACAATCCTGGTCAGTTGCAGCCCTAATTCTACTCCAAACCGGAGACACGAAATCTGCAGAAAATCAGTGACCAGTCACGTCTTACAACTAGATATTGAAAATAAAGAGACTTGGGAGATACAGCCAGGGGGAAAAGGGGGTTGAGCAGTGTCGGGAGATACAGTGAATTCCCCCTATCTCTCACTACTGAGAGGCCCTGTTAAACAATTAATTTCATGCCGCAGTGTGTAGGTTTCAGGCCCTTGCACAGCTCAAATCCCCTCTCCCCCGACTGTATCTCCCTGACATTGCCCGTTCCCCCTCTCCCCCTGACTCGATCTCCCTGATATTGTCCATTCCTCCTTCTCCCGCTGACTCTATCTCCCTGACACTGTCCGTTCCTCCTTCTCCCGCTGACTCTATCTCCCTGATATTGTCCATTCCTCCCTCTCCCCCTGACTCTATCTCCCTGATATTGTCCATTCCTCCTTCTCCCGCTGACTCTATCTCCCTGATATTGTCCATTCCTCCTTCTCCCGCTGACTCTATCTCCCTGACACTGTCCGTTCCTCCTTCTCCCCCTGACTCTATCTCCCTGACACTGTCCGTTCCTCCTTCTCCCGCTGACTCTATCTCCCTGACATTGCCCGTTCCCCCTTCTCCCGCTGACTCTATCTCCCTGACACTGTCCGTTCCTCCTTCTCCCCCTGACTCTATCTCCCTGACACTGTCCATTCCTCCCTCTCCCCCTGACTCTATCTCCCTGATATTGTCCATTCCTCCTTCTCCCCCTGACTATCTCCCTGACACTGTCCGTTCCTCCTTCTCCCCCTGACTCTATCTCCCTGACACTGTCCGTTCCTCCTTCTCCCCCTGACTCTATCTCCCTGACACTGTCCGTTCCTCCTTCTCCCCCTGACTCTATCTCCCTGACACTGTCCGTTCCTCCTTCTCCCGCTGACTCTATCTCCCTGACACTGTCCATTCCTCCCTCTCCCCCTGACTCTATCTCCCTGACACTGTCCGTTCCTCCTTCTCCCCCTGACTCTATCTCCCTGACACTGTCCATTCCTCCCTCTCCCCCTGACTCTATCTCCCTGACACTGTCCGTTCCCCCTTCTCCCGCTGACTCTATCTCCCTGACACTGTCCGTTCCTCCTTCTCCCGCTGACTCTATCTCCCTGACACTGTCCATTCCTCCCTCTCCCCCTGACTCTATCTCCCTGACACTGTCCATTCCTCCCTCTCCCCCTGACTATCTCCCTGATATTGTCCATTCCTCCCTCTCCCCCTGACTATCTCCCTGACACTGTCCGTTCCCCCTCTCCCCCTGACTCTATCTCCCTGACACTGTCCTTCCTCCTTCTCCCTCTGACTCTATCTCCCTGACACTGTCCATTCCTCCTTCTCCCCCTGACTCTATCTCCCTGACACTGTCCTTCCTCCTTCTCCCTCTGACTCTATCTCCCTGACACTGTCCTTCCTCCTTCTCCCGCTGACTCTATCTCCCTGACACTGTCCGTTCCCCCTCTCCCCCTGACTCTATCTCCCTGACACTGTCCATTCCTCCTTCTCCCCCTGACTCTATCTCCCTGACACTGTCCATTCCTCCTTCTCCCTCTGACTCTATCTCCCTGACACTGTCCATTCCTCCTTCTCCCCCTGACTCTACATCCCTGACATTGTCCATTCCCTCTCTCCCCCGACTCTATCTACCAGAAACTGCCCGTTCCCCCTCTCCCACTGACACGGTCCGTTCCCTCTCTCCCCCAGACACGGTCCGTTCCCCCTCTCCCCCGACTCTATCTCCCTGGCACTGCCCGTTCCCCCTCTCCCCCGACTCTATCTCCCTGGCACTGGCTGGTGCCAGTTCTTGGCCTGTCTCATCGGGCAGGTCAAACCAATCGGAACAGCTGCTGACATGTTGAGCTTTTGACCTGTTGCACTTCCCCCGTTTGACCTCTCGATGACCTCTCTCCCCTCCAGGTTTCGCATGCGGAACAAGCGGTTAGCAGCTGGTCGGCCCCTCAGCCAGTCCCTCACCCAGCTCAGCCAGGTCGGAGGGGTGATGTCGGTCACGTCCAACAGCTTATCGGACGAGGGCTCCTTGGAGGTTGGCACGAAGCCCGTGTCCATTCAGAATGGCATGGTGGCAGCGAGCAACAGCATCGCACAGCTGATTTCCCGCGGGACCGACGGTGCCTACGACATGGCCATGAAGCCGGGCAAGATGGGCGACATGAGCTTGAGTGCGCCTGGGTCGGTATCGGGATCACCGCCTGACTCGTAAGGAATCTCTTTATCTTCACTGTAAGGCGCTCTTAACACAGGGCTGATAAACGCACAAAGTCCATCACCTGCAGTCATGGGTGGGGGGCTGGGATTCTCACCGGGGTGAGGGGGGGGGTCACTCCAGGGGCCACTCGTGCTGCTCACGACCAATTCCTCCATCCCAGAGACCCCCGTCCCCCGGGGCTCAGATGGCAGTGAGCCGGGACTCCGGCAAAGATCCCTCACACTGCACGTTCAAAAATTGATAAAGGAAGACTTGCATTTCTACAACACCTTTCACAACCTCAGGACGTCCCAAAGCACTATACAGCCAATTAAGTACTTTTCAAAGTGTAGACACTGCTGTAATGTGGGAAACGTGACAGCCAATTTGCGCACAGCAAGATCCCACAAACAGCAATGAGACAAATGATCAGATAATCTGTTTTAGTGGTATTGGTTGAGGGATAAGTATCGACCAGGACACCGGGGAGAACTCCCCTGCTCTTCTTCGAAATGGTGCCCGTGGGATCTTTTACATCCACCTGAGAGGGCAGACGGGGCCTCGGTTTAACGTCTCACCCGAAAGTCGGCACCTCCGACACTGCAGCACTCCCTCAGTACTGGACACTGGGAGTGTCAGCCTGGATTATGGGCTCAAGTCTCTGGAGTGGGACTTGAACCCACGACCTTCTGACCCAGAGGTGAGAGTGATGCCCACTGAGCCATGGCTGGCATTGATCAAATGGAAGAATAGCGAGCAATGCGACGGTGGGGGTGGGTGGGATTACTGGGAGTGACAGCGAGCGCGAGTAACCGCCGGGGCTGGGCCCGAACATGCACGTTTGCAACAGAGCAGGAACGTAAGCATAAGTGGATGGCAGGCGTTTGCGGGGAGCAGGCGGGCCCGGTTACCGATTTGGGGGCGCGCTATTGTGGGGCTGGGGGGCACCAGTATTTGCTCGGATGCCGATACGAACATAAACAGTTTGCGCGCCGGGGGTGAAGCGTTTCCTGGCGGGGTGGGCGTGAGTGTAAGTGGGTTTCGGTGCAAAACGGTACATTGATGCTCCTTGGGGTAGAGGAGGACGAGAGAGAGAGAGAGAGTGTTGTGGGACAGGTTACCGGGAACGTTGGACTGCAGTTTCAGTGGGAGACGTGCTTTCTACCAGGTTCCTTAACCCAAGTCCCTGGCCCACTTTCTGTTTGTGTTTCTTTTGGTTTTATGATGCTCACCCCTGCTCCCTGCTTTCCACAAGTGATCCAAGTCGGGGAGCTGCTGTCCAAACATTCCTCCCCATTGGTTACCTTCCACCTGCAGTGGGTAAGTCACACGGCCGAGGCGGTCAGAGAGGGGCTTGTCCCTTTAAGAAGCAGATCCGTCTCCATCCTCTGTCCTATTCCCAGCAGGCCACCTTCATTCATTTGTTTCCTGCCATCGGAAACAGTCGTGTTCGATGCCCAACCCCCGAGTGAAATCTGTGCAAAGATAGTCACATCCAAACGGGCTGTGTTTTGTAAAGTTCATAGCATTATCTCCGAAACCTAGAATCACCCAGAGTCCAGAGCACGCAAACAGGCCATTCGATCCACCAGGTCTATGCCAGTGTTTATAATCCACGAGTCTCGTCCCACTCTAATTATCTCTCCCCCCCCCCCACCCACCACCTCTATCCCTCTTTTCTTCTTCCTCATGTCTGCATCAAGTCTTCCCTTAAATGTGTTGATTCTATCAGCTTCAACCTCTCCATGTGGCAGCGAGTTCCATATTCTCACCACTCTCTGAGTAAAGAAATTCCTCCTAAAATCTTTCTGACTCCCAAGAGTTGTAGAGACAGAGCCGGTCCCTACACTTTGATCCCTGCAGCTGTCTTTTTTTTAAGAGGGGAATGTGAAAGAAACATAACCAAGAGACTCAGCAGCATTTCACGAGCTCAGGTGGCTGAATTGAGTTTTGTGTGAATCAAGCACGGAACCAAAGACACAGTTACATTGGAAAAGGAGGAGGCCATTCAGCCCCTCGAGCCTGTTCTGTCATTCAATTAGATAATGGCTGATCTGTATCTTAACTCCACCTACCTGCCTTGATTCCATAACCCTTAATACCCTTACCCAACAAAAATCTATCAATCTCAGTTTTAAAATATTCAGTTGACCCCCAGCCTCACCAGCTTTTAGGGGGAGAGAGTTCCAGATTTCCACTCCCCTTTGTGTGAAGAAATGCTTCCTGACATCACCCCTGAACGGCCTAGCTCTAATTTTAATATTATTCCCCCTTGTTCTGGACTCTCCCACCAGAGGAAATAGTTTCTCTCTGTCTACCCTATCAAATCCTTTAATCAACTTAAACACCTCAATTAGATCACCCCTTAATCTGCTATACTTCAGGGAATACAAGCCTAGTGAATGCAACCTGTCCTCATAATTTAACCCTTTTAGCCCCGGTATCATTCTGGTGAATCTGCGCTGCACCCCCTCCAAGGCCAATATATCCTTCCTGAGGTGCAGTGCCCAGACCTGAACCCGGTACTCCGGATGGGGGAAGGTCAATGATCGGGGCTGGGGGCAGAGAGAGGCCGCGACCGGGAGGGGGAGAGAGAGGCCGCGACCGGGAGGGGGAGAGAGAGGCCGCGACCGGGAGGGGGAGAGAGAGGCCGCGACCGGGAGGGGGAGAGAGAGACCGCGACCGGGAGGGAGAGATCCCACGGCCACTATTTTGAAGAAGAGCAGGGGAGTTCTCCCCGGTGTCCTGGCCAATATTTATCCCTCAACCAACACCACTAAAACAGATTATCTGGTCACTATCACATTGCTGTTTGTGGGATCCAGCTGTGCACAAATTGGCTGCCGCGTTTCCTACGTTATAACAGTGACTATACCTCAAAAGTGCTTTGGGACGTCCTGAGGTCATGAAAGGCGCTGTAGAAATGTAATTCTGTCTTTTGTCCGAAACCCTAAGCCCCCCAGTCCCCCAAGATTTAGCCTTTTTCAAGGACCCAGAACATGCTCCCAACCCCAACTCCTAATGTCAAAGCCAACCCACAACACACAGATAAACGGCACCCGCTGAGCAACAGCCTCAGTGTACGGAGCCATCATTTGATGGGGATCAGCACCAAGCTCACTACCGTAACTCCAGCCAGGGTTAAATAAAAAACCATCAGAAAAAGATATTGGCAAGAAGTAATAGAAAGCGTGAGCCAAATCGAAGTGGCAGGTCCCAGTGCAACAGAAACTCTAGTAATAAATAAGAATGTGAACATAAGAAGAGACAATCACCCTCCTGCCCCTAACCACCACCCCCCGACTCTAAGCCGCGCTGCAGTGTCGATTGTCATGGTGACCTCGCCTCGGATACGGGTCAGGAGTCGCTCCGTTCTATTAACGTCCAGGGTCTATGGGGGTGGGGGTGAACGGTGCGGCAGGGTCTGTGGGGGTGGGGGGTGAACGGTGCGGCAGGGTCTGTGGGGGTGGGGGTGAACGGTGCGGCAGGGTCTGTGGGGGTGGGGGAGATCGGTGCGGCAGGGTCTGTGGGAATCGGGGGTGAACGGTGCGGCAGGGTCTGTGGGGGTGGGGGAGATCGGTGCGGCAGGGTCTGTGGGGGTGGGGGAGATCGGTGCGGCAGGGTCTGTGGGGGTAGGGGGAGATCGGTGCGGCAGGGTCTGTGGGGGTAGGGGGAGATCGGTGCGGCAGGGTCTGTGGGGGTGGGGGAGATCGGTGCGGCAGGGTCTGTGGGGGTAGGGGGAGATCGGTGCGGCAGGGTCTGTGGGGGTAGGGGGAGATCGGTGCGGCAGGGTCTGTGGGGGTAGGGGGAGATCGGTGCGGCAGGGTCTGTGGGGGTAGGGGGAGATCGGTGCGGCAGGGTCTGTGGGAATCGGGGGTGAACGGTGCGGCAGGGTCTGTGGGAATCGGGGGTGAACGGTGCGGCAGGGTCTGTGGGGGTGGGGGAGATCGGTGCGGCAGGGTCTGTGGGGGTAGGGGGAGATCGGTGCGGCAGGGTCTGTGGGGGTAGGGGGAGATCGGTGCGGCAGGGTCTGTGGCGGTGGGGGAGATCGGTGCGGCAGGGTCTGTGGGGGTAGGGGGAGATCGGTGCGGCAGGGTCTGTGGGGGTAGGGGGAGATCGGTGCGGCAGGGTCTGTGGGGGTGGGGGAGATCGGTGCGGCAGGGTCTGTGGGGGTAGGGGGAGATCGGTGCGGCAGGGTCTGTGGGGGTAGGGGGTGATCGGTGCGGCAGGGTCTGGGGGTAGGGGGAGATCGGTGCGGCAGGGTCTGTGGGGGTAGGGGGTGATCGGTGCGGCAGGGTCTGGGGGTAGGGGGAGATCGGTGCGGCAGGATCTGAAGTTTGTTGGGGTGCAGTTTCATGGTCACCTGCGTCCTTCCAGTGCCCACACCCCCCGCGTGAGCCCCGCCCACGTTGGCGGGCTATTGGACTGTGGGGGACCTCACCACCACCCTCGATCCTCTCCCCACACACGGAGTTTCCAGCTGAATGTCATTGACTAGTGAGCAGGGGCCCAGGCTGATTCTTCCCCCACCTACCTGCCCCAGTTGAAATCAGCTAATGGGGCATATGATGGAACCTGGGCCCTTCCTGGTCTGTGCAATGCAGTGCTATGCTGGGCGGTGTACGACAAACGTTCCTCAGCCTCCTGGTCTGTCACCGGCTGTCAAGAGGGAGCTGAGACCCGCTGGCCTCATTGCAGTCTGCTGTTGAGCTGCAGACGCTGGTCAAAAGGATTAACATGGCCATTGAAGGGGTGGGGGCCATTCTGTGATCTGGGAAGCGTAGGGCATCTGAATTCTGACCGAGACGTCTCTGTAAAGAACAGCCTCATTTTTGTTGGGTAAGGTATACGGAGCTGAAGCGGGTGGATGGGGTTGAGGTACAGACCAGCCATGATCTGATTGAATGGTGCAGCGGGCTCGAGGGGCTGAATGCCCTCCTCCTGTTCCTACGTGCCCCTGTCTGGAATGTCAATGTGGATCTCTCAGCGTTGCCTCGCACTAACGATTCTCTCCCCCCCCCCCCCCCCCCCCCCCCTCATTCAGCAGGATGGAAATGCCACAGAAGAGCTCCCTCGGGGCCTTGCCCATCAACGTCCACTCTGTGCAGTCGCGGATCAGTGCCGAGCTGCCGCCCATGCCAATCTCCAAGCAGATTCAGATGGTGCCGCGGGGATCGCAGATGTACCCCCCCGCCCAGCAGCCAGATGTGTACTACCAGGACCCGCGGGGTTCCGCCGCTTCCTACGAGTCGGCACAGTATCAGTCGAGTAAGTAACCTCTCCTGTCAAAACCGAGTTAACTCCGTGTGTTACAGATCAGGGGGAGGTGGGGGGAAGGAGAGCTCGCTGAAACCAACAGCGCAGTGTGCGGCAGGAGGAGGCAAAGCTCACCAGGTCTCGGGGTGTGCGGCCAGAGGGATAGAGCCCAAATCCCACGGTAATGAGCCCCTGTAAGACGGCTCTGGAGTTCTGGTCACCGTATTACAGCAAGGGTCTCCACGGAGGACGAGCAAACCGGGGTCCAAGGAGCCTGGGATTGCTTACTCTGGAGAAGGGAAGGTTCAGGGGAACGATTAGTCACGGTTTCGGGATTCTTGAGGAAATGGAAACATCGATCCCGGATAACATGATCGAGATTACCACAAGCTCCAGAAGCAGCGGGTTCAAGATGCACCGAAAGATGTAACTACTGGGCATGTGGAACAGACTGCCCGGGTGGGTGGTAGCGGCAGATGATTGGATTGATATTTAGGGAATGGGCAATGGAGGGGCATTAGTTTTTGGGACGTGCAGTGCGGACTGTAGAGCTGCCTTCTGCTGATGACCTTTAAGAACCATTGTTACTCTCTTGCGCTGTGCACTGTGACCAGGCGGTGGCACTGCGGTTAGTCATTAAACACCGAGCGTGTTGGGGACACACAGCTGGTCTGACAGCGGCTAAAAGAGAAAGGACAGACTGGTGTTCCATCAGAACTCGCCGCAGGATGGCCTCTCCCCACAGACCTGCTGTGTACTTACAGCGTTCTCTGTCTTCACTGCCAGTGAGGTATATCTGGTGATTAATGTTCAAACAGATTGAGACAGATCACAGATCCATTTAAACCTCCGAATCCTTGTTTATTTTTGAGACACTTCAGAAACGACTATGGATTCTAAACCACACTCAGTGGGTTCATTCCCATCTATTATCGGAAGGGCTGCACGTTTCTCATGGGCTGCACAGGCTCCCTGAAATTGGGAGGGCTCTAGAAAAACCAGCCTGCCAAAACATCTCCATGGAACCAGCAGAAGCTCACCGACAAAATCAGGGAAGGGACAAATCAGAAAGAAGGTCCAAGGTGTCAGCCATGGCTCAGTGGGTAGCGCTCTCGCCTCTGACTCAGGAGGTCGTGGGTTCAAGCCCCACTCCAGAGACTTCAGCACAAAACCTAGGCTAACACTTCAGGCAGTACTGAGGGAGTGCTGCACTGTGGAAGGTACCATCTTTCAGATAAGACATTAAACTGAGGCCCTGCCTGCCTTCTCAGGTGGATACAAGTATCTGTTATTCTATATATGAACCCCTGGATTAGATTCCAGCCTGTAACTCACTCCCGGGTATCTGTTATTCTATATACGAACCCCCTGAACTCCTCGATTAGATTCCAGCCTGTAACTCACTCCCGGGTATCTGTTACTCTATATATAAACCCCCCGAACCCCTCGATTAGATTCCAGCCTGTAACTCACTCCCGGGTATCTGTTACTCTATATATAAACCACCCGAACCCCTCAATTAGATTCCAGTCTGTAACTCACTCCCGGGTATCTGTTATTCTATATATAAACCCCCTGAACCCCTCGATTAGATCCCAGTCTGTAACTCACTCCCGGGTATCTGTTATTCTATATATAAACCCCCCGAACCCCTCGATTAGATCCCAGTCTGTAACTCACTCCCAGGTATCTGTTACTCTATATATAAACCCCCCGAACCCCTCGATTAGATCCCAGTCTGTAACTCACTCCCAGGTATCTGTTACTCTATATATAAACCCCCTGAACCCCTCGATTGGATTCCAGTCTGTAACTCACTCCCGGGTATCTGTTATTCTATATATAAACCCCCTGAACCCCTCGATTAGATTCCAGCCTGTAACTCACTCCTATTTTTGACAGTCTCCACATGTGTGTTCCACACTATTGCCAGGCTGTATGTCTTACTGATATCTCCTTCTGTTTTCTCAGATCTCTACTACCTGCCACACTACAGACGGGCGAGCAATGTGCCGGAACCTCCCATGCCCCCTTCCGCTCTCCCATACCAGGACCATTACCCAACCTACATTCCGGAGAGGATGGGAAGCTCTCAGTACTCCGCCCCTCCGCAGTACCCGCTGGCGCCGTCAGTGTCGGGAATGTACCCGCAACACTACGACGGGCGCCGCGTGTACCACCCTCCACAGTCCTACCCGAGGGAGGACATGCGAAACAGCCCCATACCAGTCGACGTGCCATCTCCAGTCACCAACTACATCACAGAGCCCAGGGAACGCTATGCTCCTGAAAACTACTACACTGTGAGCCCTCACCCCAGCCAGATCAGGCCCCCCTACAGGGTAAGTCTCCACACTGCTGGAAGGCGGTCCGGCCGAGGTTTGAGTCAGTCACCACTTGTTTCTGTGTTCTGTGTGATCTCAACAGGGTTTCTGCTGGTGTCGGTCTGTTCTGCACAGCCAGCTACCCCCCCAGGTGAGTCTCATGCTCATGAGGCCTGTTTCCTCGTCACAAAGATACCTGCAGCCGATCACTGCCCGACACACGAGAGAAGATGCCAGGGGTGATTTTCACCGTTACCACTTGGGCAGCGAGCTAGTCGAGCTGATCGCCCACCTGCTACAGATCCCGCCCCATTCTCATTTCTGCTGATATCTGCCCAAGCAGTGGGAGGTGAAAATTTCCCCCGTTCTGACGTCGCGGTAATAGATTTAGAGGCAGACCTGGGGTACAGGCTTATCCAGTGGTTTAACGCAGGATTGGCAATGAATGAAATGCTATGGCCGTTTGTGATTTGTACGTTAAAATTTATTACAACTGAGTCGTGTTCCAGGCTTCCAGGTGTCCCTGTGTCCTATTCCCGAGCAATCCAGGAACCTCATTCCATCCAGGTGTTCTTGTATCCTATTCAGGAATCTCATTCCATCCAGGTGTTCCTGTGTCCTGTTCAGGAATAGTCCAGGAATCGCATTCCATCCAGGCGTTCCTGTATCCTATTCAGGAATCTCATTCCATCCAGGCGTTCCTGTGTCCTATTCAGGAATAATCCAGGAATCGTATTCCATCCAGGTGTTCCTGTGTCCTGTTCAGGAATAATCCAGGAATCGTATTCCATCCAGGTGTTCCTGTGTCCTGTTCAGGAATAATCCAGGAATCGTATTCCATCCAGGTGTTCCTGTGTCCTGTTCAGGAATAATCCAGGAATCGTATTCCATCCAGGTGTTCCTGTGTCCTGTTCAGGAATAATCCAGGAATCGTATTCCATCCAGGTGTTCCTGTGTCCTTTTCCGGAATAGTCCTGGATTTCATAAAGCCTTTACAAGTAATAGAATGGTTATAGGAAGGGTAGGGCTGATTGGAGGCAAAAGGAATCTCAGGGAGGTGAAGGAATGGAGGAGACATTAAATGAGGACTTTATCCCGGTTTTCAGAGAAGGGTGTGTAGTGGGAGTGGAAGGGTACAAGAGGAGGAGGTGAAGCAATTCGATAGGATAACTTTAGATAAGGAAGCAGTGCTTAAAAAAAGAATGGTGCCCAAGTGGAAAAGTTACTGAGCCCTGATGGCTGCATCCTGGGATGATGAGAGAGCCTCTGAACGCAGTCTTTCAAACATCCCTTCATCCCTGGAGGGTTGTATCACGTCTGCTCAAGAGGGGGGAAACCAGGGAACTGCAGAACAGTCAGCCTAATGTCGGTAGTGGGTAAACGTCTGGAGCGTAAAATTAATGCTCACCTAGAAAGGCATGTTATTGCAGGCAGGGAATTGTAACAAGCAAGTCGTGTCTGACATATTTAATGGAGTGCATTAGTAAAGTGCAGCGGATGTTCTGGATCTTGATTTTTGAAAGCTCGCATCGAAGGCTTGTTAATAAAACACACTGTATTAAAGGGAATGTGGCAGCACGGGCTGGGACAGAAAACAGAGAGTATTGGTCAGTGGGTGGTTTCAGACTGGAGGGAAGTAAACGGTGGTGTCTCCAGGGGTCAGTGTTGGGGCCATAAAACAGGGAGCGGGGTTAACAGTGAAGAGGACGGTAAGTGACTTCAGGAGGACACAGACAGGTTAGTAGATGGGCAGATTGACATTGGGTGAAAGTTAATGAGGAGGAATGAGAGGTCGATACATTATGGGAGGACGAATAAGGAAAGGTCATATACACTAAATAGTAAAACTTTAAAAGGAGTGGAAGAGCAGACAGATTTAGGGATTCAGATATGTTAATCTTCAAAAGTGGGGAGATAAGTTGAGTAACACATGGAGTGCTAGTTTTTTGTAGATAAGGACATAGTGGACCTACTTTAGGTAGGCACTAACGATACCAGAGATGAAAGGCTTTACTTGTAAAGGGTAGACTGGAGAAACTGGGGCTCCGTTCACAACAGACAAGCAGGTTAAGAGGAGATGTGATAGAGGTGTTCAAAACTATGAGAGGTTTTGGTACGGTCGATCGGGATAAACTACTTGCACTGGTCAGGGAGTCAGTAACTAGAAGGCATAAATTTAAGATCATCACCAAAAGAACAAAGGGAGAGGCTAGGAGAATTTATTTTTAAGCAGAAGGTTGTTAGGATGTGGACTATCCGATCAGAAACAGTGATGGGAGCAGAATCCATAGTGGCTTTTAAGAGGGATGGGGATAAATATTTGAAGAAGAAAATTTTAAAAGGCTGTGGGAAAGGGCATGGGAATGGGACCAAGTGGACTAAGGGAATAGCTGTTTCAGAGAGCCAGCACAGGTGTGATGGGCCGAATACTCTCCTGCTGTGCTGTACAGTCGCGTGATTCTATGGCTGTTGGGTATTTTACTTGCATTTGGGTTTGCAGTTTTCAGCCCTCCTCCCCTGAAGGTGCTGAATCATACTGAGGTACAAGCTGGACAGGTGCCAGTTTCTTCACCATCTCAGCCAGGCGACCAGTCTCCCCCTGTCAGCACAGACAGTGGGTGTTGGCATGGAGGCTGAAACCGGGCCCATCTTCACCTGACTTCCACACACCTGCACCCTCCAGTGTTAGTCCCTGGGCAGTGTTCAGGAACTGGAACTGGGTAGTGCCCCTACCCCAGGCATGAGCAAGATCAGCTACGTCAGCACTGACTTCCTGGTCTGTATTGGTTAATGCTGCACCAGGCAGTGCCTTCACCCTCTAGGGGTTGGTGGTTGTTTTTATCCGTAGAATTCTATGGATACAGCACAGAAACAGGCCATTCGGCCCAACTGATCTGTGCCGGTGTTTATGCTCCACACGAGCCTCCTCCCTCCCCTCTTCATCTCACCCTATCAGCATATCCTTCTATTCCTTTCTCCCTCGTGTGTTTATCCATAAGAACATAAGAACATAAGAAATTGGAGCAGGAGTAGGCCAATCGGCCCCTCGAGCCTGCTCCGCCATTCAATAAGATCATGGCTGATCTGATCCCAACCACAAATCTAAAGAACACAAGAAGTCGGAGCAGGACCCGGCCACATAGCCCCTGGGCCCTCTCCGCCACCCACAGGGCATTGACCGATCCGAACTCAGCTTCATGTCCAATTTCCTGCCCGCTCCCCATAACCCCTAATTCCCTTTACTTCTAGGAAACTGTCTATTTCTGTTTTAAATCTATCTAATGATGTAGCTTCCACAGCTTCCTGGGGCAGCAAATTCCACAGACCTACCAGCTTCCCCTTAAATGTATCCACGCTGTTCGCCTCAACTACTCCTTGTGGTAGCGAGTTCCACATTCTCACAATTCTCTGGGTGAAAACGTTTCTCCTAGAAGAGTAACGGAGTGTTACTGATTGGACTGTTTCCTTCCAGGATCCTCATGGCAGGATGCCCCAGCACCAACCTCAACCTCAGCCAAGCCTGGATTACCTACACCGGCGCAGGAAAGAGCTCATGGCCCAACTCGAGGAGCGCAAGACCATCTCTCCTCCTCCCTTCCCCCCGACCGCAGCGCTGCCATCTTCGTTTGTCGATGTTTCCCCGGAGGTACGTGGAATTTTCCAGATTTTCCTTTCTTACGTCACCAGGAATGCGCTGCCAGCACAGCCTGGGAATGAACTGTGGTTTCTGTCGGGAGCAAGTCAGGCATGGGACATGACCCTTGAGGGCGGGAGTTTTGAAGTGGTGGCTGCGTATCGGGAAAGGAGAGCTGTGTGGAGATACTGTACTAAAGTTAAACAGCAACATCGAGACAAGTGGTCAGTCCAGTTATAGGCTCTCTCCCAATCGATGATCCACTCCAGTTATAGGCTCTCTCCCAATCGATGATCCACTCCAGTTATAGGCTCTCTCCCAATCAATGATCCACTCCAGTTAGAGGCTCTCCCCCAATCAATGATCCACTCCAGTTATAGGCTCTCTCTCAATCAATGATCCACTCCAGTTATAGGCTCTCTCCCAAACAACGATCCACTCCAGTTATAGGCTCTCTCTCAATCAATGATCCACTCCAGTTATAGGCTCTCTCTCAATCGACAATCCACTCCTGTTATAGGCTCTCTCTCAATCGACGATCCACTCCAGTTATAGGCTCTCTCCCAATCGACGATCCACTCCAGTTATAGGCTCTCTCAATCGATGATCCACTCCAGTTATAGGCTCTCTCTCAATCAATGATCCACTCCAGTTATAGGCTCTCTCTCAATCGACAATCCACTCCTGTTATAGGCTCTCTCTCAATCGATGATCCACTCCAGTTATAGGCTCTCTCCCAATCGATGATCCACTCCAGTTATAGGCTCTCTCCCAATCGACGATCCACTCCAGTTATAGGCTCTCTCCCAAACATCGATCCACTCCAGTTATAGGCTCTCTCAATGTACGATCCACTCCAGTTATAGGCTCTCAATCGATGATCCACTCCAGTTATAGGCTCTCTCTCAATCGATGATCCACTCCAGTTATAGGCTCTCTCCCAAACAATGATCAACTCCAGTTATAGGATCTCTCTCAATCAATGATCCACTCCAGTTATAGGATCTCTCCCAATCGACGATCCACTCCAGTTATAGGATCTCCCCCAAACAACGATCCACTCCAGTTATAGGCTCTCTCCCAATCAATGATCCACTCCAGTTATAGGCTCTCTCCCAATCAACGATCCACTCCAGTTATAGGCTCTCTCCCAATCGATGATCCACTCCAGTTATAGGCTCTCTCTCAATCAATGATCCACTCCAGTTATAGGCTCTCTCTCAATCGACAATCCACTCCTGTTATAGGCTCTCTCTCAATCGACGATCCACTCCAGTTATAGGCTCTCTCAATCGATGATCCACTCCAGTTATAGGATCTCTCCCAATCAACGATCCACTCCAGTTATAGGCTCTCTCAATCGATGATCCACTCCAGTTATAGGCCCTCTCCCAAACAACGATCCACTCCAGTTATAGGCTCTCTCCCAATCAACGATCCACTCCAGTTATAGGCTCTCTCCCAAACAATGATCCACTCCAGTTATAGGCTCTCTCTCAATCGATGATCCACTCCAGTTATAGGCTCTCTCCCAATCAACGATCCACTCCAGTTATAGGCTCTCTCCCAAACAATGATCCACTCCAGTTATAGGCTCTCTCCCAATCAACGATCCACTCCAGTTATAGGCTCTCCCCCAATCGATGATCCACTCCAGTTATAGGCTCTCTCCCAATCAACGATCCACTCCAGTTATAGGCTCTCTCCCAAACAATGATCCACTCCAGTTATAGGCACTCTCCCAATCGATGATCCACTCCAGTTATAGGCTCTCTCCCAATCGACGATCCACTCCAGTTATAGGCTCTCTCCCAATCAATGATCCACTCCAGTTATAGGCTCTCTCCCAAACAACGATCCACTCCAGTTATAGGCTCTCTCTCAATCGACGATCCACTCCAGTTATAGGCCCTCTCCCAATCAACGATCCACTCCAGTTATAGGCTCTCTCTCAATCAATGATCCACTCCAGTTATAGGCTCTCTCTCAATCGACAATCCACTCCTGTTATAGGCTCTCTCTCAATCGACAATCCACTCCTGTTATAGGCTCTCTCCCAATCAATGATCCACTCCAGTTATAGGCTCTCTCCCAAACAACGATCCACTCCAGTTATAGGCTCTCTCTCAATCAATGATCCACTCCAGTTATAGGCTCTCTCTCAATCGACAATCCACTTCTGTTATAGGCTCTCTCTCAATCGACGATCCACTCCAGTTATAGGCTCTCTCCCAATCGACGATCCACTCCAGTTATAGGCTCTCTCAATCGATGATCCACTCCAGTTATAGGCTCTCTCTCAATCAATGATCCACTCCAGTTATAGGCTCTCTCTCAATCGACAATCCACTCCTGTTATAGGCTCTCTCTCAATCGATGATCCACTCCAGTTATAGGCTCTCTCCCAATCGATGATCCACTCCAGTTATAGGCTCTCTCTCAATCAATGATCCACTCCAGTTATAGGCTCTCTCTCAATCGACAATCCACTCCTGTTATAGGCTCTCTCTCAATCGATGATCCACTCCAGTTATAGGCTCTCTCTCAATCAATGATCCACTCCAGTTATAGGCTCTCTCTCAATCGACAATCCACTCCTGTTATAGGCTCTCACTCAATCGATGATCCACTCCAGTTATAGGCTCTCTCCCAATCGATGATCCACTCCAGTTATAGGCTCTCTCTCAATCAATGATCCACTCCAGTTATAGGCTCTCTCTCAATCGACAATCCACTCCTGTTATAGGCTCTCTCTCAATCGATGATCCACTCCAGTTATAGGCTCTCTCTCAATCAATGATCCACTCCAGTTATAGGCTCTCTCCCAATCGATGATCCACTCCAGTTATAGGCTCTCTCTCAATCGATGATCCACTCCTGTTATAGGCTCTCTCTCAATCGACGATCCACTCCAGTTATAGGCTCTCTCTCAATCGACAATCCACTCCTGTTATAGGCTCTCTCCCAATTAATGATCCACTCCAGTTATAGGCTCTCTCCCAATCGATGATCCACTCCAGTTATAGGCTCTCCCCCAAACAACGATCCACTCCAGTTATAGGCTCTCTCTCAATCAATGATCCACTCCAGTTAGAGGCTCTCTCTCAATCTACAATCCACTCCTGTTATAGGCTCTCTCCCAATTAATGATCCACTCCAGTTATAGGCTCTCTCCCAATCGATGATCCACTCCAGTTATAGGCTCTCTCCCAATCAATGATCCACTCCAGTTATAGGCTCTCTCCCAATCAATGATCCACTCCAGTTATAGGCCCTCTCCCAATCGATGATCCACTCCAGTTATAGGCTCTCTCTCAATCGACAATCCACTCCAGTTATAGGCTCTCTCAATCGATGATCCACTCCAGTTATAGGCTCTCTCCCAATCAATGATCCACTCCAGTTATAGGCTCTCCCCCAATCAATGATCCACTCCAGTTATAGGCCCTCTCTCAATCGATGATCCACTCCAGTTATAGGCTCTCTCCCAAACAACGATCCACTCCAGTTATAGGCTCTCTCCCAAACAACGATCCACTCCAGTTATAGGCTCTCTCTCAATCGACGATCCACTCCTGTTATAGGCTCTCTCCCAATCGACAATCCACTCCTGTTATAGGCTCTCTCAATCAATGATCCACTCCTGTTATAGGCTCTCTCTCAATCGGCGATCCACTCCAGTTATAGGCTCTCTCCCAATCAATGATCCACTCCAGTTATAGGCTCTTTCTCAATCGATGATCCACTCCAGTTATAGGCTCTCTCTCAGTCCAGGAATCCAGTTCAGGTGTAAGCTTTCACTCTCAGTTGAGGATCCAGTGCAGTTATAAACTTTCTTACACTCAAGGATCCAATTTGGTATGTAAGCTCTCTGCCCCAGTCTACGAACCAGTCACTTAATAGGCTCTGTCCTGATTTCGGTTCCCATCAAGTTGTAGACTCTCTCCCAGTCTAGGATCCAGTCCAGTTAAAAGCTCTCTCCCAGTCTAGGATCCAGTCCAGTTAAAAGTTCTCTCCCAGCCTAGGATTCAGTCCATTTAAAAGCTCTCTCCCAGTCTAGGATTCAGTCCAGTTAAAAGCTCTCTCCCAGTCTAGGATTCAGTCCATTTAAAAGCTCTCTCCCAGTCTAGGATTCAGTCCAGTTAAAAGCTCTCTCCCAGTGTAGGATTCAGTCCAGTTAAAAGCTCTCTCCCAGTCTAGGATTCAGTCCATTTAAAAGCTCTCTCCCAGTCTAGGATTCAGTCCAGTTAAAAGCTCTCTCCCAGTCTAGGATTCAGTCCAGTTAAAAGCTCTCTCCCAGTCTAGGATTCAGTCCAGTTAAAAGCTCTCTCCCAGTCTAGGATTCAGTCCATTTAAAAGCTCTCTCCCAGTCTAGGATTCAGTCCAGTTAAAAGCTCTCTCCCAGTGTAGGATTCAGTCCAGTTAAAAGCTCTCTCCCAGTCTAGGATTCAGTCCAGTTAAAAGCTCTCTCCCAGTCTAGGATTCAGTCCAGTTAAAAGCTCTCTCCCAGTCTAGGATTCAGTCCAGTTAAAAGCTCTCTCCCAGTCTCGGATTCAGTCCAGTTAAAAGCTCTCTCCCAGTCTAGGATCCAGTCCAATTAAAAGCTCTCTCCCAGTCTAGGATCCAGTCCAGTTAAAAGCTCTCTCCCAGTCTAGGATTCAGTCCAGTTAAAAGCTCTCTCCCAGTCTCGGATTCAGTCCAATTAAAAGCTCTCTCCCAGTCTAGGATCCAGTCCAGTTAAAAGCTCTCTCCCAGTCTAGGATCCAGTCCAATTAAAAGCTCTCTCCCAGTCTAGGATCCAGTCCAATTAAAAGCTCTCTCCCAGTCTAGGATTCAGTCCAGTTAAAAGCTCTCTCCCAGTCTCGGATTCAGTCCAATTAAAAGCTCTCTCCCAGTCTAGGATCCAGTCCAGTTAAAAGCTCTCTCCCAGTCTAGGATCCAGTCCAATTGAAAGCTCTCTCCCAGTCTAGGATTCAGTCCAATTAAAAGCTCTCTCCCAGTCTAGGATCCAGTCCAGTTAAAAGCTCTCTCCCAGTCTAGGATCCAGTCCAATTAAAAGCTCTCTCCCAGTCTAGGATCCAGTCCAGTTAAAAGCTCTCTCCCAGTCTAGGATCCAGTCCAATTAAAAGCTCTCTCCCAGTCTAGGATTCAGTCCAATTAAAAGCTCTCTCCCAGTCTAGGATCCAGTCCAATTAAAAGCTCTCTCCCAGTCTAGGATCCAGTCCAATTAAAAGCTCTCTCCCAGTCTAGGATCCAGTCCAGTTAAAAGCTCTCTCCCAGTCTAGGATCCAGTCCAATTAAAAGCTCTCTCCCAGTCTAGGATCCAGTCCAGTTAAAAGCTCTCTCCCAGTCTCGGATTCAGTCCAATTAAAAGCTCTCTCCCAGTCTAGGATCCAGTCCAGTTAAAAGCTCTCTCCCAGTCTCGGATTCAGTCCAGTTAAAAGCTCTCTCCCAGTCTCGGATTCAGTCCAATTAAAAGCTCTCTCCCACTTCTAATCAAGTCCAGGTACAAGCAATCTCCCAGTTTTGGATTAAGTCCAGTTATAAGCTTTGTGTCTCAGTCCAACATCCAGTTCAATCGTAAACTCTATCCTTGTGCTAGATCTAGTCGGATTGTGTCATGTTCTACATGGCACATCCCAATTGTACACAGACACTGTTTTTTAAATACCAAGCATTGAGTAGCTGTTGGATTCAGTGTCAGTGCTAACTGCTTATTGTCCGTTTACATGTTCAGTATTCCGATGAGGACCTGAAGGCAGTCAGCAAGTACAAGGACCATGATTACACCGCTCAGTACTCCCCCTGGTCTTGTGACACTATTGGTTCCTACATTGGCAGCAAAGATGCACAGTCCAAAGACGTTATGACTTCCAGTGGCATAGAGATGACGGTAAGATATTCTCTTGTGTCACTTTGATAACGTACAGTGAATCATTCAATGCACTAAATCACTCAAAGGATCGCTGGCTCAGTGAGCAGGCCCCGGATCGAATTCCATGGTCCATGCTCACTTACTTCGTCTCAGTAGGAATAGCAGCGGAGCTACTACAGCTGGCCTCAACACCACTGAGCGAGGGAGGGGATAAGATCCGCCAGGATTCCCGAGAATAGGATCAGGCTGAGGTGTGATGCCCCCATGAAAGAATAGGTCAATGATATTCACTCTCCAGATTCACACATTAATGAATGGAGGCTACTTTGGGGTGGTACCTGCAGGCTGATGGGGCCCTGCGGAGCCATACCCAAGCCCAGGGTGAGCAAAGCCAAACCCAGGAGACCAGGCCTAGAGACCATACCCCAATCCCAAGATGCTGGTCCTGTAAGGGTTTTTTTTCCACTGAGTTACACTGCTGTGAGAAAGTTGTCCGCATCAGTCGCATTGTGTGCTGCACCATTGAGGGAACTGTGTCAGATCCATTGGGCAGTGTGTCACTGAGAAGCGTGCAGGTAATTATTTGATACAGCACAGGTTATAGATACACAGTATCACTCCCCCCACACTGTCCCATCAAACACTCCCCCCACACTGTCCCATCAAACACTCCCCCCACACTGTCCCATCAAACACTCCCCCCACACTGTCCCATCAAACACTCCCCCCACACTGTCCCATCAAACACTCCCCCCACACTGTCCCATCAAACACTCCCCCCACACTGTCCCATCCAGCACTCCCCCCACACTGTCCCATCCAGCACTCCCCCCACACTGTCCCATCAAACACTCCCCCCACACTGTCCCATCAAACACTCCCCCCACACTGTCCCATCCAGCACTCCCCCCACACTGTCCCATCCAGCACTCCCCCCACACTGTCACATCAAACACTCCCCCCACACTGTCCCATCAAACACTCCCCCCACACTGTCCCATCAAACACTCTCCCCACACTGTCCCATCAAACACTCCCCCCACACTGTCCCATCCAGCACTCCCCCCACACTGTCCCATCAAACACGCCCCCCACACTGTCCCATCAAACACTCCCCCCACACTGTCCCATCAAACACTCCCCCCACACTGTCACATCAAACACTCCCCCCACACTGTCCCATCAAACACTCCCCCCACACTGTCCCATCCAGCACTCCCCCCACACTGTCCCATCAAACACTCCCCCCACACTGTCACATCAAACACTCCCCCCACACTGTCCCATCAAACACTCCCCCCACACTGTCCCATCCAGCACTCCCCCCACACTGTCCCATCAAACACTCCCCCCACACTGTCCCATCCAGCACTCCCCCCACACTGTCCCATCAAACACTCCCCCCACACTGTCCCATCCAGCACTCCCCCCACACTGTCCCATCAAACACTCCCCCCACACTGTCCCATCAAACACTCCCCCCACACTGTCACATCAAACACTCCCCCCACACTGTCCCATCAAACACTCCCCCCACATTGTCCCATCAAACACTCCCCCCACACTGTCCCATCCAGCACTCCCCCCACACTGTCCCATCAAACACTCCCCCCACACTGTCACATCAAACACTCCCCCCACACTGTCCCATCAAACACTCCCCCCACACTGTCCCATCAAACACTCCCCCCACACTGTCACATCAAACACTCCCCCCACATTGTCCCATCAAACACTCCCCCCACACTGTCCCATCCAGCACTCCCCCCACACTGTCCCATCAAACACTCCCCCCACACTGTCCCATCAAACACTCCCCCCACACT
Source organism: Heptranchias perlo (assembly GCF_035084215.1). Lineage (NCBI taxonomy): Eukaryota > Metazoa > Chordata > Chondrichthyes > Hexanchiformes > Hexanchidae > Heptranchias > Heptranchias perlo. Next base: position 84,548,485 of record NC_090333.1, on the reverse strand, counting down.
GTCCCATCAAACACTCCCCCCACACTGTCCCATCCAGCACTCCCCCCACACTGTCCCATCAAACACTCCCCCCACACTGTCCCATCCAGCACTCCCCCCACACTGTCCCATCAAACACTCCCCCCACACTGTCCCATCCAGCACTCCCCCCACACTGTCCCATCAAACACTCCCCCCACACTGTCCCATCAAACACTCCCCCCACACTGTCCCATCAAACACTCCCCCCACACTGTCCCATCAAACACTCCCCCCACACTGTCCCATCAAACACTCCCCCCACACTGTCCCATCAAACACTCCCCCCACACTGTCCCATCCAGCACTCCCCCCACACTGTCCCATCCAGCACTCCCCCCACACTGTCCCATCAAACACTCCCCCCACACTGTCCCATCAAACACTCCCCCCACACTGTCCCATCAAACACTCCCCCCACACTGTCCCATCAAACACTCCCCCCACACTGTCCCATCCAGCACTCTCCCCACACTGTCCCATCCAGCACTCCCCCCACACTGTCCCATCCAGCACTCCCCCCACACTGTCCCATCCAGCACTCTCCCCACACTGTCCCATCAAACACTCCCCCCACACTGTCCCATCCAGCACTCTCCCCACACTGTCCCATCCAGCACTCTCCCCACACTGTCCCATCCAGCACTCCCCCCACACTGTCCCATCAAACACTCCCCCCACACTGTCCCATCAAACACTCCCCCCACACTGTCCCATCCAGCACTCCCCCCACACTGTCCCATCCAGCACTCTCCCCACACTGTCCCATCAAACACTCCCCCCACACTGTCCCATCCAGCACTCTCCCCACACTGTCCCATCCAGCACTCTCCCCACACTGTCCCATCCAGCACTCCCCCCACACTGTCCCATCAAACACTCCCCCCACACTGTCCCATCAAACACTCCCCCCACACTGTCCCATCAAACACTCCCCCCACACTGTCCCATCAAACACTCCCCCCACACTGTCCCATCAAACACTCCCCCCACACTGTCACATCAAACACTCCCCCCACACTGTCCCATCAAACACTCCCCCCACACTGTCCCATCAAACACTCCCCCCACACTGTCCCATCAAACACTCCCCCCACACTGTCCCATCAAACACTCCCCCCACACTGTCCCATCAAACACTCTCCCCACACTGTCCCATCCAGCACTCCCCCCACACTGTCCCATCAAACACTCTCCCCACACTGTCCCATCCAGCACTCCCCCCACACTGTCCCATCAAACACTCCCCCCACACTGTCCCATCCAGCACTCCCCCCACACTGTCCCATCCAGCACTCTCCCCACACTGTCCCATCAAACACTCCCCCCACACTGTCCCATCAAACACTCCCCCCACACTGTCCCATCAAACACTCCCCCCACACTGTCCCATCAAACACTCCCCCCACACTGTCCCATCAAACACTCTCCCCACACTGTCCCATCAAACACTCCCCCCACACTGTCCCATCAAACACTCTCCCCACACTGTCCCATCAAACACTCCCCCCACACTGTCCCATCCAGCACTCCCCCCACACTGTCCCATCAAACACTCCCCCCACACTGTCACATCAAACACTCCCCCCACACTGTCCCATCAAACACTCCCCCCACACTGTCCCATCAAACACTCCCCCCACACTGTCACATCAAACACTCCCCCCACACTGTCCCATCAAACACTCCCCCCACACTGTCCCATCCAGCACTCCCCCCACACTGTCCCATCAAACACTCCCCCCACACTGTCACATCAAACACTCCCCCCACACTGTCCCATCAAACACTCCCCCCACACTGTCCCATCAAACACTCCCCCCACACTGTCCCATCCAGCACTCCCCCCACACTGTCCCATCAAACACTCCCCCCACACTGTCACATCAAACACTCCCCCCACACTGTCCCATCAAACACTCCCCCCACACTGTCCCATCCAGCACTCCCCCCACACTGTCCCATCAAACACTCCCCCCACACTGTCCCATCCAGCACTCCCCCCACACTGTCCCATCCAGCACTCCCCCCACACTGTCCCATCCAGCACTCCCCCCACACTGTCCCATCAAACACTCCCCCCACACTGTCCCATCAAACACTCCCCCCACACTGTCCCATCCAGCACTCCCCCCACACTGTCCCATCCAGCACTCCCCCCACACTGTCCCATCAAACACTCCCCCCACACTGTCCCATCCAGCACTCCCCCCACACTGTCCCATCAAACACTCCCCCCACACTGTCACATCAAACACTCCCCCCACACTGTCCCATCAAACACTCCCCCCACACTGTCCCATCAAACACTCCCCCCACACTGTCACATCAAACACTCCCCCCACACTGTCCCATCAAACACTCCCCCCACATTGTCCCATCAAACACTCCCCCCACACTGTCCCATCCAGCACTCCCCCCACACTGTCCCATCCAGCACTCCCCCCACACTGTCCCATCAAACACTCCCCCCACATTGTCCCATCAAACACTCCCCCCACACTGTCCCATCCAGCACTCCCCCCACACTGTCCCATCAAACACTCCCCCCACACTGTCCCATCAAACACTCCCCCCACACTGTCCCATCCAGCACTCCCCCCACACTGTCCCATCAAACACTCCCCCCACACTGTCCCATCCAGCACTCCCCCCACACTGTCCCATCAAACACTCCCCCCACACTGTCCCATCCAGCACTCCCCCCACACTGTCCCATCAAACACTCCCCCCACACTGTCCCATCAAACACTCCCCCCACACTGTCACATCAAACACTCCCCCCACACTGTCACATCAAACACTCCCAGGGCAGGTACAGCACGGGTTAGATACAGAGTAAAGCTCCCTCTACACTGTCCCATCAAACACTCCCAGGGCAGGTACAGCACGGGTTAGATACAGAGTAAAGCTCCCTCTACACTGTCCCATCAAACGCTCCCAGGGCAGGTACAGCACGGGTTAGATACAGAGTAAAGCTCCCTCTACACTGTCCCATCAAACACTCCCAGGGCAGGTACACTAGAGGTTAGATACAGAGTAAAGCTCCCTCTACACTGTCCCATCAAACACTCCCAGTGCAGGTACACTAGAGGTTAGATACAGAGTAAAGCTCCCTCCACTGCCCAATCAACCAGTGTCACCTTAGGTATAACACAGGTTAAATACAGAGTGAAACTGCTGAACAATGTGCATTAACTTCAGTAGAGTGCAGAGGTTTGACACTATAATTGCCCAATGCACCTAATCTTTGTGTTCACTTTGATATGAGAGTTTAGTGCTATGTTGCAGGCAGTTTAATGGCATGTGGGGCACATGCTCATGAAGAACCGGGTTTGGGCTCCAAAGTCACTTCATGTAGGACAATTGGAACGCAGAGAGAAAGAGCGGAGACATCCCTCTCGTCAATGAGACGCCCCTCAGTCACAACCTTAGAGGTGAAAGGACAGTGTGCTGACTAACCTGCACCGTCCTGTCCCCAGTGGTGTAACTGTTTGCAAAGCATTAAACCCAAGGACACTGCAAAGGGCAGTGATAGGGCCATGCCATTGGAACAGGCGGGTGCGTGTGTTGACTCTGTGCTGGGTTTGTTTCACGTGCTCCTTAAAATGGTGAATCATTGACAGTCATCACTGGTGGTACACTGCTGTTCTCAGAACTGTGTGTACAGGATGTAGGTGGTAACTGGACACTCAATACAGATGTGTTGTAATGTGTGGAATCTTTCCTACCTGGGTTAGTACATGTGCTCCAGGTCCCGAGATGAAATTCCCCCTTCCATCCCAAACTTGTTGAGCTGTACCCCGTTCACCTGAAGTTTGAACTGGGTGGGCCAGTATGTGTAATGCTGGTGTCAGGGTCTGTTAATAGTCATCGTGGTGAGATCATTCGGGTGCTAGGGTCAATCTGTTCAAGCAGCTTTAATGTTTCCACTTGTGGGAGAGACCAAAACTAGGGGCCGTAAATATAAGACAGTCACTAATAAATCCAATAGGGAATTCAGGAAAAACTTCTTCACTCAGAGAGTGGTTAGAATGTGGAACTCACTACCACAAGGAGTAGTTGAGGCGAATAACATAGATGCATTTAAGGGGAAGGTAGATAAACACACGGGAGAAAGGAATAGATATGCTGATAGGGTGAGATGAAGTAGGGACGGAGGAGGCTCATGTGGAGCATAAACACCGGCATAGACCAGTTGGGCCGAATGGCCTGTTTCTATGCTGTAAAATTCTGTGTAATTCTTAAACTAACCCGTGCTGATTTTTGTAATATTCGATCCTTTGATCTCTGTTGGGGGGGGGGGGGGGTGGAGGGGGCGGTGCGGGGAAGAATGGGTGAGGATGGATTTTGTGAACCCCTCGTAGCACGACAATCCGACACGATTGCCCTGTGTTCTGAATTCACCCATTTGGGGGAAGAGGCTGGGAAGATTTGGAAACTGGTGCCAAAATCAGAACAGCCGCACGTGTGAAGGGCTTTCAGGAGCGCAGTTGCTCCCAAGTTAGGTCTAGCGCATCTGATTGGGCTGCGAGCCTTACCCCGCCACCGGGGAAGGTCCAGACATGCCTGCAACGTGCCTGTCCTGCCTGATGTTGGTAGGCAGAGCAGAATGGGCACCCCGTGCCTTTGACTGCACTGCAGCAGGTGAGGGGCCAAAAGGGTTTGCCGGTGGTGAGTGGCGCCTGAGGCAATGTTGCAACGTAAGTAGGAGACGGACAGGTTTTCAGAGCCATGTTGATGCAAAGGTGGGATCACTAATCTACTCTGTTACTCACCAGTTCCCTGTCTTTTGACAGAACGTTGACAGTAAGGGCCTGCGGGAGCAGCTGATGAATCTGGACCTTCAGAGGAGAGCGGCTGAGACCAAGGAGGAGGATCCCATCATACCCTTTGGGGAGTCGCCAACTGTTTCCAAATTTGGTGCCATTTCTCGCACCTCCAAAACCAGCTATCAGACAACAGGGCCTGTGCAAGCTATGGCCTCACAGGGCATCGCCACCAAGCCCATCAGTGTCTCAGGTAATGGCTGCTCCAGGGATCAGCTGGGATCCAACAGCAAACAAGCCCGATGTTCCAGTTAGTGATGGATAGTAACTTCATCCTAGATATTCCAGAAAGTGACGGATAATAGGAACATGGGAATAGCTGAACGATAAAAGACCAAGGTCCATCTAGTTGGGTTCTATCATCCTGGTAATTGGATGATACAATGATAATGGAGTTGTTGATGAATCACAGCAATCAATCTCTATCACTGAGTCTACAACAGACCCAGACATGAGGTGAGGAAAACTCCCAGTGGTGGACAGATTTGGGAACCATAGGTCCAAAGTCACCAAGCTGCATCCTGGATATTGCAGTTTGTGATGGATAGGAACTCCATCCTGGATATTCCCATTTCTGATGGACAGTAACTCCATCCTGGATATTCCCATTTGTGATGGACGGTAACTCCATCCTGGATATTCCCATTTGTGATGGACGGTAACTCCATCCTGGATATTCCCATTTGTGATGGACGGTAACTCCATCCTGGATATTCCCATTTGTGATGGACGGTAACTCCATCCTGGATATTCCCATTTGTGATGGACGGTAACTCCATCCTGGATATTCCCATTTGTGATGGACGGTAACTCCATCCTGGATATTCCCATTTGTGATGGACGGTAACTCCATCCTGGATATTCCCATTTGTGATGGACGGTAACTCCATCCTGGATATTCCCATTTGTGATGGACGGTAACTCCATCCTGGATATTCCCATTTGTGATGGACGGTAACTCCATCCTGGATATTCCCATTTGTGATGGACGGTAACTCCATCCTGGATATTCCCATTTGTGATGGACGGTAACTCCATCCTGGATATTCCCATTTGTGATGGACGGTAACTCCATCCTGGATATTCCCATTTGTGATGGACGGTAACTCCATCCTGGATATTCCCATTTGTGATGGACGGTAACTCCATCCTGGATATTCCCATTTGTGATGGACAGTAACTCCATCCTGGATATTCCAGTTGGTGATGGACAGTAACTCCATCCTGGATATTCCCATTTGTGATGGACAGTAACTCCATCCTGGATATTCCCATTTGTGATGGACAGTAACTCCATCCTGGATATTCACGTTTGTGATGGACAGTAACTCCATCCTGGATATTCCAGTTGGTGATGGACAGTAACTCCATCCTGGATATTCCCATTTGTGATGGACAGTAACTCCATCCTGGATATTCCAGTTGGTGATGGACAATAACTCCATCCTGGATATTCCTGTTTGTGATGGACAGTAACTCCATCCTGGATATTCCTGTTTGTGATGGACAGTAACTCCATCCTGGATATTCCCATTTGTGATGGACAGTAACTCCATCCTGGATATTCCCATTTGTGATGGACAGTAACTCCATCCTGGATATTCCTGTTTGTGATGGACAGTAACTCCATCCTGGATATTCCTGTTTGTGATGGACAGTAACTCCATCCTGGATATTCCCGTTTGTGATGGACAGTAACTCCATCCTGGATATTCCCATTTGTGATGGACAGTAACTCCATCCTGGATATTCCAGTTGGTGATGGACAGTAACTCCATCCTGGATATTCCCATTTGTGATGGACAGTAACTCCATCCTGGATATTCCAGTTGGTGATGGACAGTAACTCCATCCTGGATATTCCCATTTGTGATGGACAGTAACTCCATCCTGGATATTCCCGTTTGTGATGGACAGTAACTCCATCCTGGATATTCCCATTTGTGATGGACAGTAACTCCATCCTGGATATTCCAGTTGGTGATGGACAGTAACTCCATCCTGGATATTCCCATTTGTGATGGACAGTAACTCCATCCTGGATATTCCAGTTGGTGATGGACAGTAACTCCATCCTGGATATTCCCATTTGTGATGGACAGTAACTCCATCCTGGATATTCACGTTTGTGATGGACAGTAACTCCATCCTGGATATTCCTGTTTGTGATGGACAGTAACTCCATCCTGGATATGCCCATTTGTGATGGACAGTAACTCCATCCTGGATATTCCCATTTGTGATGGACGGTAACTCCATCCTGGATATTCCAGTTGGTGATGGACAGTAACTCCATCCTGGATATTCCCATTTGTGATGGACAGTAACTCCATCCTGGATATTCCCATTTGTGATGGACAGTAACGCCATCCTGGATATTCCCATTTGTGATGGACAGTAACTCCATCCTGGATATTCCTGTTTGTGATGGACGGTAATTCCACCCTGGATATTCCCGTTTGTGATGGACGGTAACTCTATCCTGGATATTCCCGTTTGTGATGGACGGTAACTCCATCCTGGATATTCCTGTTTGTGATGGACGGTAATTCCACCCTGGATATTCCCATTTGTGATGGACAGTAACTCCATCCTGGATATTCCTGTTTGTGATGGACGGTAATTCCACCCTGGATATTCCCATTTGTGATGGACAGTAACTCCATCCTGGATATTCCTGTTTGTGATGGACAGTAACTCCATCCTGGATATTCCCATTTGTGATGGACAGTAACTCCATCCTGGATATTCCAGTTGGTGATGGACAGTAACTCCATCCTGGATATTCCCATTTGTGATGGACAGTAACTCCATCCTGGATATTCCCGTTTGTGATGGACAGTAACTCCATCCTGGATATTCCCATTTGTGATGGACAGTAACTCCATCCTGGATATTCCAGTTGGTGATGGACAGTAACTCCATCCTGGATATTCCCATTTGTGATGGACAGTAACTCCATCCTGGATATTCCAGTTGGTGATGGACAGTAACTCCATCCTGGATATTCCCATTTGTGATGGACAGTAACTCCATCCTGGATATTCACGTTTGTGATGGACAGTAACTCCATCCTGGATATTCCAGTTGATAATGGACAGTAACTCCATCCTGGATATTCCTGTTTGTGATGGACAGTAACTCCATCCTGGATATGCCCATTTGTGATGGACAGTAACTCCATCCTGGATATTCCCATTTGTGATGGACGGTAACTCCATCCTGGATATTCCAGTTGGTGATGGACAGTAACTCCATCCTGGATATTCCCATTTGTGATGGACAGTAACTCCATCCTGGATATTCCCATTTGTGATGGACAGTAACTCCATCCTGGATATTCCCATTTGTGATGGACAGTAACTCCATCCTGGATATTCCCATTTGTGATGGACAGTAACTCCATCCTGGATATTCCCATTTGTGATGGACAGTAACTCCATCCTGGATATTCCCATTTGTGATGGACGGTAACTGCATCCTGGATATTCCCGTTTGTGATGGACAGTAACTCCATCCTGGATATTCCCATTTGTGATGGACAGTAACTCCATCCTGGATATTCCCGTTTGTGATGGACGGTAACTCCATCCTGGATATTCCTGTTTGTGATGGACGGTAATTCCACCCTGGATATTCCCGTTTGTGATGGACGGTAACTCTATCCTGGATATTCCCGTTTGTGATGGACGGTAACTCCATCCTGGATATTCCTGTTTGTGATGGACGGTAATTCCACCCTGGATATTCCCATTTGTGATGGACAGTAACTCCATCCTGGATATTCCTGTTTGTGATGGACGGTAATTCCACCCTGGATATTCCCATTTGTGATGGACAGTAACTCCATCCTGGATATTCCTGTTTGTGATGGACAGTAACTCCATCCTGGATATTCCCATTTGTGATGGACAGTAACTCCATCCTGGATATTCCTGTTTGTGATGGACAGTAACTCCATCCTGGATATTCCTGTTTGTGATAGACAGTAACTCCATCCTGGATATTCCTGTTTGTGATGGACAGTAACTCCATCCTGGATATTCCCGTTTGTGATGGACAGTAACTCCATCCTGGATATTCCCGTTTGTGATGGACAGTAACTCCATCCTGGATATTCCCGTTTGTGATGGACGGTAACTCCATCCTGGATATTCCTGTTTGTGATGGACGGTAATTCCACCCTGGATATTCCCGTTTGTGATGGACGGTAACTCTATCCTGGATATTCCCGTTTGTGATGGACGGTAACTCCATCCTGGATATTCCTGTTTGTGATGGACGGTAATTCCACCCTGGATATTCCCATTTGTGATGGACAGTAACTCCATCCTGGATATTCCTGTTTGTGATGGACGGTAATTCCACCCTGGATATTCCCATTTGTGATGGACAGTAACTCCATCCTGGATATTCCTGTTTGTGATGGACAGTAACTCCATCCTGGATATTCCCATTTGTGATGGACAGTAACTCCATCCTGGATATTCCTGTTTGTGATGGACAGTAACTCCATCCTGGATATTCCTGTTTGTGATGGACAGTAACTCCATCCTGGATATTCCCATTTGTGATGGACAGTAACTCCATCCTGGATATTCCTGTTTGTGATGGACAGTAACTCCATCCTGGATATTCCTGTTTGTGATGGACAATAACTCCATCCTGGATATTCCTGTTTGTGATGGACAGTAACTCCATCCTGGATATTCCTGTTTGTGATGGACAGTAACTCCATCCTGGATATTCCTGTTTGTGATGGACAGTAACTCCATCCTGGATATTCCTGTTTGTGATGGACAGTAACTCCATCCTGGATATTCCTGTTTGTGATGGACAGTAACTCCATCCTGGATATTCCTGTTTGTGATGGACAGTAACTCCATCCTGGAGGACGGTCTGAGCGCCACATTAACCATTGTAAAGTGGAAGGATTTCAGACCATTAAGTTCTCAGTGTGGTGAGAAACTCTACCTTGTTGATCACTGTGTCAGGACCTGTGTGTGAACAGTGTAAGGAGGATGCTTCATCCGACTGCCTTCCTTCTCTCTCCCTGACACTAATAAAACTCTCCCTCCACGGGGTACGCAAGTGTGAGCAGCAGGGACACTGGTCCTCGAACTCTGCTCTACAAAGGATGAGAAATAATTGACCGCAGTAAATTGGGCTGAATTGTCAATGGGTGAACCAACAGACCAATAGTGGAATGATTCAAAGAAGTATTTGGTGAAATGCAACAAAACCAGTACATAACCGTAATAGACAAAAGCCCCACGTGTGCAGTTGTAGGAACATAGTAACAGGAGGTGACCATTTAGCCCCTCGAGCCTGTTCCACCATTCCACGAAATCATGGCTGATCTCTGTCTTAACTCCATCCGCCTGCATTGGCTCCATATCCCTTAATGCCCTTGGCTAGCAAAAATCTGTCAATCTCAGATTTACAATTATTAATTGAGCGAGCATCTACAGCTTTCTGTGGGAGAGATTTCCACACTTCTACCACCCTTTGCATGAAGAAGTGTTTCTTAACTTCTCTCCTGAATGACCTGGCTCTGATTTTAAGGTGATGTCCCCTGCTCCTCGACTCTCCCACCAGCGGAAAAAGTTTCTCTCTCTACCCTATCAATTCCTTTCAAAATCCTAAAAACCTCAATTAAATCACCCCTTAACCTTCTATATTCCAGAGAATACAACCCTAGTTTATGTGATCTCTCCTCATAATTTAACCCTTGGAGCCCTCGTAATATTCTAGTGAATCTGCACTTCACCCCTTCCCAGGCCAATATATCCTTTCTAAGGTGAGGTGCTCAGAACTGTACACATTACTCCAGATGTGGTCTAACCAGGGCCTTGTATAGCTGTAGCAAAACATCCTCCCCTTTATATTCTAGCCCTCTAGTTATAAAGGCTAACATTCCAATAGCCATTTTGGTTATTTTTTGTACCTGACCACTACATTTTAGTGATCTGTGGACATGGACCCCGAAACCTCTTTGGACCTCCACTGTTTCTAGCTTTTCACCATTTTAAAAATACTCTGATCGATCCTTTCTTGGTCCAAAATGGATGAACTCACACTTACCTGCGTTGAAATCCATCTGCCACAACATTACCCACTCACTTAATCAATCAATGTCTCTTTATAATTTTATGCTCCGGTCTACACCATTTACTGTGCCACCAATCATTATGTCATTGGCAAACTTGGATATATGGCTCTTTAGTGTGTTATCTAAGTCACAGATCCTTGTGGGACACCACTAGTCACTTCCTTCCAATTACCCATTATCCCTACTCTCTGTCTTCTACCACCTAACCAATCTCCTAACCAGGTCAATAATTTGCCTTCAATTCCATGAACTTTAATTTTAGCTAACGGTCTCTTATGTGGAACCTTATCAAATGCCATCTGGAAGTCCATATAAACTACATCTTTAGACATTCCCCTGCGTCTACTACTTTAGTTACTTCCTCAAAAAATTCAATTAGGTTTGTTAGACATGACCTACCCTTTACAAATCCATGTTGGCTCTCTCTAATCAGCTCAAATTTCCCTAAGTACCCAGTCACTCTTTCCTTAATTATAGATTCCAATAACGTTCCCACAACAGATGTTAGACTAACAGGTCTATAATTTCCTGGTTTCTCTCTCACACCTTTCTTAAATAGCAGAGTTCCATTTACAATTTTCCAATCTAAAGGGACAATTCTTGAATTGAAAGAGCATTGGAAGATTATGGTTAAAGCATCTGCAATTTCCTCACCTACTTCCTTTAAAACCCTGGGGTGGAAACTATCAGATCCTGGAGATGTGTCAGTTTTTAGTGCCATTATTTTTTCTAATACTGTTTTTCTTGATTACGTTAACTTCAGTGAGTTCCAGTCCTTGAATCATTATTAGTTTCCCTGGAGTGTCAGGTATATTTTCCTCTTCCTCTACTGTGAAGACTAACACAAAGTAATTATTCAATAAGTCTGCCATTTCCTTATTTTCATTTCCAATATTACCCACACCTGTTTTTAAAGGGCCCACATTACCCTTGACTGCCCTTTCTCTCCTAATATAATTGAAAAAACTTTTTGTGTTAATCTTGATATCCCTCGCAAGTTTCTTTCCATATTATGGTTAACAGATGAGGTAAGAGAGAGTATCAAACTGAAAGAAAAGGTTTACACAAATGCAAGGAAAAGTGGAAATCCAGCAGACTGGGAGAGCCACAAAAAGCACCAAGGGATACAAAGAATGAAATAAGAGGGACAAAGAGGGAGTATGAAAAGTAATTTGCAAGGGATATCAAAGCTAACAGTAATAGGTTTATAAATATACTAAGAGAAAGAGAGGGGTAAGGGAAATGTGGGCCCATTAAAGACAGATGCAGGTGAGACTATAATGGATAATAAGGAAATGGCAGACCTGTTAAATGAGTATTTTGTATCTGTTTTCACGGTGAAGGAAGAGGACAAAATACCAGCAGTACAGGGGAACCGAAAAATAAATCAAGGGGAGGAATTTATTGGATTTAATATAGGTTAGAAAATAGTGGAGAAAATAATGGGAATTAAGATTGACCAATCTCCAGGACCTGATGGTTTCCACCCCAGGGCATTAAAAGCAACAGGTGGGAAAATTGCTGATGCTTTAGTCGTAATTTTCCAAAGCTCTCTAGATTCAGGAATTGTGCCCTCGGAATGGAAAATTGCAAGTGTCACTCCATTATTTAAGAAGGGAGGGAGAGAGAAACCAGGTATCTACAGACCTGTGGGGAAGTTATTGAAATCTATCATTCAGAGACAGAATGAATGAGCACTTGGACAGGTATCAGCTGATCAGAGAGAGTCAGCATGGATTTGTGAAGGGTAGGTCATGTCTGACTGATCTAATTGAATATTTTGAGGAGGTCATTAACAAGGTGGACAGGAGAGTGTCTATGGATGTTGTCTATATGGACTTGCAGAAGAGTATTTGATAAGGGTCGCACAAGAGATTATTAGCAAAAATGGAAGCGTGCAGAATTGGAGGCAACCTTTGGACATGGATAGGGAATTGGAGGCAACCTTTGGACATGGGTAGGGAATTGGAGGTAACCTTTGGACATGGATAGGGAATTGGAGGCAACCTTTGGACATGGATAGGGAATTGGAGGTAACCTTTGGACAGGGATAGGGAATTGGAGGTAACCTTTGGACATGGGTAGGGAATTGGAGGCAACCTTTGGACATGGATAGGGAATTGGAGGCAACCTTTGGACATGGATAGGGAATTGGAGGCAACCTTTGGACATGGATAGGGAATTGGAGGTAACCTTTGGACATGGATAGGGAATTGGAGGCAACCTTTGGACATGGGTAGGGAATTGGAGGTAACCTTTGGACATGGATAGGGAATTGGAGGCAACCTTTGGACATGGATAGGGAATTGGAGGCAACCTTTGGACATGGGTAGGGAATTGGAGGTAACCTTTGGACATGGATAGGGAATTGGAGGTAACCTTTGGACATGGATAGGGAATTGGAGGCAACCTTTGGACATGGATAGGGAATTGGAGGTAACCTTTGGACATGGGTAGGGAATTGGAGGCAACCTTTGGACATGGGTAGGGAATTGGAGGCAACCTTTGGACATGGATAGGGAATTGGAGGTAACCTTTGGACATGGGTGGGGAATTGGAGGCAACCTTTGGACATGGGTAGGGAATTGGAGGCAACCTTTGGACATGGATAGGGAATTGGAGGTAACCTTTGGACATGGGTAGGGAATTGGAGGCAACCTTTGGACATGGATAGGGAATTGGAGGTAACCTTTGGACATGGGTAGGGAATTGGAGGTAACCTTTGGACATGGATAGGGAATTGGAGGCAACCTTTGGACATGGGTAGGGAATTGGAGGTAACCTTTGGACATGGATAGGGAATTGGTTAGGAGGTAGGAGACAGAGAGTAGGGATAAAGAGAATGCACTCTGATTGGCAGGATATGACTAGTGGTGTTCCCCACGAACCTTACTGGGGCCTCAACTTTTATCTGTGACTTGGATGAAGGAGTAGAAAGTTGTAAATCCATGTTTGCAAATGAAACTAAGTTTGAAGGGACAGTAAGTTGTTCAGATGGGAGCAGGAAGCTACAAAGGGACATAGTCTAAGTGAGTGGGCAAAACTGGCAGATGAGTTCAGTGTGGGGAAGTGTGAGGTCATCCACTTTGGATCCAAGAAAGACAAATTAGAATTTTTTTTTATTGGTGAGAAACTAGGAACTGTGGAGGAACAAAGAGATTTAGGGGTCAATGTACAGAAATCACTAAAAGCAAGTGGACAGGTACAAAAAAGTAATCAAAAAGACTAATAGAATGTTGGCCTTTATCTGAAGAGGGCTGGAATACAAAGGGAAGGAAATTATGCTGCAGTTGAATAAAGCCTTAGTCAGACCCCACCTGGAGCACTGTGTTCAGTTTTGGGCATCGTACCTCAGGAAGGATATATTGGCCTTGGAGGGGGTGCAGCGCAGATTCACCAGAATGATACCAGGGCTAAAGGAGTTAAATTATGAGGACAGGTTGCATAAACTTGGCTTGTGTTCCCTTTAGTTTAGACAGTCGAGAAGTGATCTAATCGAGGTGTTTAATATGATAAAGGGATTTGATGGAATCGATACAGGGAAACTATTTCCTCTGGTGGGGGGAATCCAGAACAAGGGGGCACAATCTGAAAATTAGAGCCTGCCTGGTCAGGGGTGAAATCAGGAAGCACTTTTTCACACAAAGGGGAGTGGAAATCTGGAACTCTCTGCCTCAAAAGGCTGTGGATTCGTGGGGTGGGGGGGTGGGGGGGGGGATGTCAGTAGGAGCTTTCAAGACTGAGATTGATAGATTTTTGTTGGGTTAAGGGTATCGAGGGATATGGAGCAAAAGCTGGAGTTGAGATACAGATCAGCCATGATCTAATTGAATGGTGGAACAGGCTCGAGGGGCTGAATGGCCTCCTCCAGTTCCTGTAAAGGTGGCAAGGTGGGCCCAGCCTTTAGCAGGTCTGCTGCCCCATAGCTAATGGTGAATGTCCCAGTGCCAGCAAGGGCCATACAGTGTTGTGGAGCGGAGAGGGCTGGCTGGAGTATGACACAACTACAGCCTCAGAGCAGGTAGCAGTCACTGGAGCTCATGTCCTCACAGGACAAGGATCCCTGGGCCACCCGAGTCCAACCCTTCGGATCTGGAATAGACCGCGGCCCATTTTCACCATCTCAGCCAGTGGTCGAAACGGGTGAAATTACAAGTGAAACCTTCGATTGATCTGAACCTGCCTTTTCCCCTCCACAGATTACAATCCATATGGAAGCCACAGCGGTTGGACTAACTCATCAGTCGCGTACTCGCCTCACCAAACCATGCCTACTCAGGGACATTTCATCGACAGGTAAAGCGTTCTAACCTCTGGCAACCATCCATTGGCGACCCCCCCCTTCCCAGACCGCCCCATCATTGACAATGAGTAACAACACCACTCTTCACCCAGAGAGTGGTGAGAATGTGCAACTCGCTACCACAAGGAGTAGTTGAGATGAATAGCATAGATACATTTAAGGGGAAGCTAGATAAACACATGAGGGAGAAAGGAATAGAAGGATATGCTGATAGGGTGAGATGAAGAGGGGAGGGAGGAGGCTCGTGTGGAGCATAAACACCGGCACAGACCAGTTGGGCCGAATGGCCTGTTTCTGTGCTGTAGATATCTATGTAATGTCATTCTGTGAAGTGAGGGCGCGATGCGATCAACAGTTGGATAGCTTTTTGACGTGGGGGGGATTCCATTGGGGAGTATCCCTCGCCAAGAGAGGGCAGGTCAGAGGTTGGATGGGGATTCCACACTGCGAGTAAAGCTTTGGATAGCAGGGTCTGTGGAACTGCACCCCAGTGAGAGTCAGTACCTTCAGGAGAGGAGGGGAGTGGGGCCCATGGAACTGTACCCCAGTGAGAGTCAGTACGTTCAGGAGAGGAGGGGAGTGGGGCCCATGGAACTGTACCCCCCAGTGAGAGTCAGTACCTTCAGGAGAGGAGGGGAGTGGGGCCCATGGAACTGTACCCCAGTGAGAGTCAGTACCTTCAGGAGAGGAGGGGAGTGGGGCCCATTGAACTGTACCCCAGTGAGAGTCAGTACCTTCAGGAGAGGAGGGGAGTGGGGCCCATTGAACTGTACCCCAGTGAGAGTCAGTATCTTCAGGAGGGGAGGGATGTGGGGCCCATGGAACTGCACCCCAGTGAGAGTCAGTACCTTCAGGAGAGGAGGGGGAGTGGGGCCCATGGAACTGTACCCCAGTGAGGGTCAGTACCTTCAGGAGAGGAGGGGAGTGGGGCCCATGGAACTGTACCCCAGTGAGAGTCAGTACCTTCAGGAGAGGAGGGGAGTGGGGCCCATGGAACTGTACCCCAGTGAGAGTCAGTACCTTCAGGAGAGGAGGGGAGTGGAGCCCATGGAACTGTACCCCAGTGAGAGTCAGTACCTTCAGGAGAGGAGGGGAGTGGGGCCCATGGAACTGTACCCCAGTGAGAGTCAGTACCTTCAGGAGAGGAGGGGAGTGGGGCCCATTGAACTGTACCCCAGTGAGAGTCAGTACCTTCAGGAGAGGAGGGGAGTGGGGCCCATGGAACTGTACCCCAGTGAGAGTCAGTACCTTCAGGAGAGGAGGGGAGTGGGGCCCATGGAACTGTACCCCAGTGAGAGTCAGTATCTTCAGGAGGGGAGGGATGTGGGGCCCATGGAACTGTACCCCAGTGAGAGTCAGTACCTTCAGGAGAGGAGGGGAGTGGGGCCCATGGAACTGTACCCCAGTGAGAGTCAGTACCTTCAGGAGAGGAGGGGAGTGGGGCCCATGGAACTGTACCCCAGTGAGAGTCAGTACCTTCAGGAGAGGAGGGGAGTGGGGCCCATGGACCTGTACCCCAGTGAGAGTCAGTACCTTCAGGAGAGGAGGGGAGTGGAGCCCATGGAACTGTACCCCAGTGAGAGTCAGTACCTTCAGGAGAGGAGTGGAGTGGGGCCCATTGAACTGTACCCCAGTGAGAGTCAGTACCTTCAGGAGAGGAGGGGAGTGGGGGCCCATGGAACTGTACCCCAGTGAGAGTCAGTACCTTCAGGAGAGGAGGGGAGTGGGGCCCATGGAACTGTACCCCAGTGAGAGTCAGTATCTTCAGGAGGGGAGGGATGTGGGGCCCATGGAACTGCACCCCAGTGAGAGTCAGTACCTTCAGGAGAGGAGGGGAGTGGGGCCCATGGAACTGTACCCCAGTGAGGGTCAGTACCTTCAGGAGAGGAGGGGAGTGGGGCCCATGGAACTGTACCCCAGTGAGAGTCAGTACCTTCAGGAGAGGAGGGGGAGTGGGGCCCAATGGAACTGTACCCCAGTGAGAGTCAGTACCTTCAGGAGAGGAGGGGAGTGGGGCCCATGGAACTGTACCCCAGTGAGAGTCAGTACCTTCAGGAGAGGAGGGGAGTGGGGCCCATTGAACTGTACCCCAGTGAGAGTCAGTACCTTCAGGAGAGGAGGGGAGTGGGGCCCATTGAACTGTACCCCAGTGAGAGTCAGTACCTTCAGGAGAGGAGGGGGAGTGGGGCCATGGAACTGTACCCCAGTGAGAGTCAGTACCTTCAGGAGAGGAGGGGAGTGGGGCCCATGGAACTGTACCCCAGTGAGAGTCAGTACCTTCAGGAGAGGAGAGGGGAGTGGGGCCCATGGAACTGTACCCCAGTGAGAGTCAGTACCTTCAGGAGAGGAGGGGAGTGGGGCCCATGGAACTGTACCCCAGTGAGAGTCAGTACCTTCAGGAGAGGAGGGGAAGTGGA